>NW_020230011.1:880000-1035955 GCF_003227715.2 Harpegnathos saltator
GTACTACCGGCTCTGCTTCTTCATGACGCACTGCCTGGCCATGAGCAGTACCTGCTACAATCCGTTCCTCTACGCGTGGCTCAACGACAATTTCCGCAAGGAATTCAAGCAGGTATACGGCGGGGGGGGGGTATTTGTTTGCTTTGCGCGCGTGCCTGCGAACCGCGCGCTCTCATTCAAGCTCATCTGGCTTTCGTCCGCGTTATATTGTTATTTCGAACGAGAGAGAGCAGACAGGCACAGCCGCCGCACGGCGCGCCCGGAACTTGCCAAAGTCGCTCGGACGGACTGTTCGTCTCGCTGCTTCCTTTTCATTACCAAAGTATACACAGAGAATAAGCGGATTATTCTTGTTATATTCGGAGAGGATCCGTGCGCGAGATACAGCGCGACGCTTGCATATAAAATCCAGTTTGGTAAGATCGGATACACACACACACACAGAGAGAGAGAGAGAGAGAGAGAGAGAGAGAGAAAGAGGAGGGGGGGAGGGAGCGCGGAACGGTATGCTAAAAACGCTGCTCGAAAGTGGAGTCGGAAAGTGGAATAAATGTAATATTGTCTTCAGACCGTCTCCCTCTCGTCGGATCTGCTTGAGCGGAAGCTCAAGGCAAGAGCGGCCGTTTCTACGAGGCACACATATAATCACAATTCCGCGAAACAACGTGAACGATCGCGTCGATAGCGCGAATACAATTTACCCAGCGGTACAATTCGCGCACACTGAGCGGTTTCTAATGGACGGGGAGAGGGCGAGGGCAACGAGGGTGCACTTTGAATAATTGGGACAGAACTATTTGCATGAAGAGAGAGAGAGAGAGAGAGAGAGAGAGAGAGAGAGAGAGAGAGAGAGAGAGAAGCGAGAGAGGAACATCGAACAGCGACGAGAGTCCAATGAGTTGAACGATGCGTTTCTACCAGCACGTGTGCGCCGTATGTACATGTGTTGTGCGCCGAAGGGGGGAGCCGAGGGGTCTCCGAATTAATTTACATTGCGCGCCCGTTTCTTGCTGCGTCTCCGTTTTGCTTGGAAATCGCGCTTACATTAGCCCTCGCTGAAAGCGCGACAAGATGGCGAGCGCGCAAACATTGCAACTTGCCGTGTGACTTCGCTCGACCGAGACGAGAAAATTTCGGGCTGAAGAAGCGGCGCGAGAGACTCTTCGCTTCGCGCGACTCCCGCGAGAAGAGATTCGAATTGCTGCTGTCGTTGCCGTCGAATTTGTAAGATTGCCTCGCTTTACAAAGTCTCGCTTTTCTCCGGTCGCTCCGCCGATGTTATTTGTGTCGGAGTTTCAATCGCACGCGAAGCCGATGAATCTTTTCGCTCGAGGAGAGACTGCACTTTCGCGGGCGGGGTGTTCCGATATGCCGATAGGCGCGAGGGGGTTGATCTTTGCGGGCTTTGATTCGCGCTTTGCGTCCCGGAGTCTGATTAATCATCGCGCTCTCGGCGTGCAGATTATTTTTTAATCACCCGCGCCTGCCTACGACTCGACTCGTCGACGCCCTTTCATCAATCTTTAACCTCAAGTTCCGCGAATGATAAAACGTGCTCGAGAGACGGCTCGTCTACGACTGTCTCGTGTAACGACTTGAGAGGGCCGCTTCTCCCATAAACTGCAATTACAGGATCGATTATTAATTTCGCCGGGGTGTAAAATGAATTCCAAGGCGCCGCCTTGAGAGGCGTAAACGAGACCGCGCAAAGTCAAACATCGCCTGATTGGACGCATACTTGTCGAACGAGACGAGAAGATGCGCTTTCCGAGCTGATAAACGCGCGAAAAATCCGTCGACGCGTGCATCTTGCGAAATCATCGCCGAAATCTACAACAGGGCCGCTTTGTGCGGCCGCTCTGTGTAAATGATGCGCGTAATTTAATTCCACGCTTGGCAAGTCGCCGCCGTTATTCGCGCCGCCGTTGCAAGTTACCTCCTCTCACTAACGGCCTGGGTTAATGACTTAATTTCTCCTCGTTACCGGAAATAACGGCTGCGCGATTTACACCTTTTTTTCTTTTTCACGCAACGTGTCCTTCCAGTCGTTATCTTTACCGTAACTTGGCGCATGCAGGTTGCGTCTACGGACGGGATGGGCGGCAACGAATCGTAAAAAGAGATGACACGGAAACTCGTTGGAGAGAAGTAACGGGATATGTAAGGACCCGTTACTTCTCGCGTAACGGTAACGACGAGGAGTAACTCGCGCCAACGAATAACGAGTAACGGCGAGTTACTTGTAAAAAGTTAACTTTCCCAATCCAGGATTTAATGCACAAAGTTTCTACATGCGACGGCGCGATCTTATCGCCGATCTTTTCTCCTCCTCCCCCCCCCCTCTCTCTCTCTCTCTCTCTCTCTCTCTCTCAATCTCAGTCTCTCGGTACGATTATGTCATCGCGATGAAACTCATCTGAGATTCCAAAGTCCAATCGATCAATCCGTTGATATTTGTGTAGATCCTGCCGTGCTTCTCGAGAGACCCTGACGGCAACACCCCGAAGAACAGGGAGGGCTGCAGGAGCGAGAGGATGTGTAACGGTAATAATACCATGCAAGAGACCCTGCTGCCCAGCAACACGACGAGAGCCCAGAATCCCGAGGGATGCGAGATGATCATATTGGAGGCAACGGCGAACATTTCGAAAGAACAGGATCAACCCTCGAGCTCCTCCAAGGATTTCGACGATGCGGCGCTGTGAGAGTGAAAGCGAGAGAGAGAGAGAGAGAGAGAGAGGGGGGGGAGAGGAGAAGGAGAGAGAGAGAGAGAGAGAGAGAGAGAGAGAGAGAGAGAGAGAGAGAGAGAGAGAGAGAGAGAGAGAGAGAGAGAGAGAGAGAAAGAGAGAAGGTACGCACAGGTACGACGTGAATATGCGTCCCTTCTTACACGACGGAAATTACGCTAATGCGAGACACATGCACGTCAAAGTGAAACGCTAACTAACGAGCACACATGTGCTGGAGGGGGAAGAACGCACGCTTCGACGGAATGCAAATGCATGGGAGAGACGGGCGGTAGCGAATCGTAAGGAAAGAGGTCTTTAAAAGCTGACGGGGCAGGTAAAGGGGATCGCGAAGACTCGTTGCACTCGGTGAGTAACGATCGCGACGACCACGAGTAGTTGCCCAAAGTAGGGTCGGTCCACGAGTGTGTGTCGGCCAAATGCCGAATTATCTTCTTTTTCTTCTTCCCGGTCCCGTTTGCAGCATCTTTTTTTATACCTGCTCTTACCTCCGTAGTTGTTATTACGTCTAATAGGTGGACTAGTGTTATTGTTGTATCTAATGGACAGAGAGAGAGAGAGAGAGAGAGAGAGAGAGAGAGAGAGAGAGAGAGAGAGCGTGAAGTGTCCTTTCGCTTATCCCGACATTTCCTTCGCGTCTTTCGCGCGTAAAACTTCTCTTGCGCGATCTTTCACTCGCGCATTCGTTCCACCCTGCCGCGTGGCACCGCATAAAATTCCTTCGCGAATTACGCCACCAAATGCCTTCGCCGAAGCTTTCCTCGTCCTTTGAACTACCCTCGGGACATCTTTCTTACATAAGAAACTCGATTTTTCCGCGTATTCCTCCTCTCTCTCCCTCTCTCACTCCCCGGGCGTGGTGCTTTGATTCCGCGAATGTTCATCTCCGCAGTTCGTTTCGCCATTTCCTCCCCCTCGTGAGCGGCTTTACGGGGGGAATCTCGGCGTGACGACAAACGCCTGTGAACTGACTAACTTAATGCACGCGCGAGTGCGAGAGTGCGCGCGCGATGGGCCGCGTTCAAACATAATAAAGGAAAGAAGAATCTCCGCGCTTTACGAGATCCGCGAGTGAGGAAAGTCGTTTCCATCTCTCTCGTCGTGGTGGCGGAACAGCGGAGCGGAATAGACGGAGATCAGGCTGGCATGCCTCCCGTGTTTCTTTGCGGCGCGGCGAGATTTTTGCGCGAGTATACAATTGTCGAGAAAATTCCGTCAGTCTGCCAGCCAGCCGCCAGCGTCGCCGTCGCCGCCGCCGTCGTCGTCGTCGTCGTCGTCGTCGTCGTCGTTTTAGTCCTTTTGCGCGCGCTCCCCGCGCGTTGATAAGCTGAAAAAGCACGCTCGCCAAACGGACGGATCGATTTACATAACGACACCGTATCGTGACGCTAAGAGTTACGGTCTCATTCCCGCTTTCGCCAGAAGACGCTACGGTCGCGGCCGCAGCCGCGCCGAGATGAAATTGCCATCTCGATATCGTCATTCGTTTACGCGAGATCGACGGGGAAAACAGAGACGCGGGGAGAGGAACTTTTGCTGCCACGAGGTCCATGTTTTATTTTTTTTCGTCAATTCATATTTCATTACGTCGCCGTCGCCGTCGTAGCTGGAGACGATCCGAAACTTTGCCCGACGGACGAGACGTCCCGAAAAGTTGCCTCTCCCGAGATTCTTATTTTTTGCGCTCACTGTCCGCGTTATATATTAATAAAGCAGCGAGACCTCTCCGATCGTAACGTAGCAGGGGCATCCTCTCGGCCTTGCGCAACGAGACGACCACGTGTAGATCGTCGCCCTGTCGCGGTGAGGGTGGCGTAACGAAGATGACGGGCGAATAAAAAGTTTCTCGACGAGAATTTCACCGACGCGACGTGCTGTCCTAACATCAACCTAACTATACTCTACGATTTGGCCGGCAGCTATTCCGTCGGGAGAAAAATAGAAGAGACGAAGCGAGACGGGGCAAAAGGAGAGAGAGAGAGAGAGAGAGAGACAAGAGAAAGTCAGGCAGTTTAATAACTTAAACGAAAGCAACGAAGCCGGAAACGATGAGACAGGGGCCAAAAGTTTGGAACTTGGCTAAGGTGACATCGATTTGTAGTCGTCGTCGTCGTCGTTATCCGTTTCTCTTCGAGAGACGTTCATATATTGAATCTCCCGATATGGTTCTCACCGCGCTCAGCTGGGCTCGCTCTTGTTTAAAAGCCGAGTGCAAGTTAAACTTCGTCGAATGGATAAAGCGCTCCAACGATATCGAATCGTTCATCCTTTTATAGAGACTCGACGCGAAATTGCTTATGCAATATTCTATCGCGCGTTGTCGTCGTCGTCGTCGTCGTCGTCGTACGGCATCGATGTTGCACGAATATATCGAGTTCACGCTCGATTTCGCACGTATGCCACGCGAATCGGCCGAGCAGAAAACTCACGAAATAACGTGAACTCATGTTCGCGCGTCGGTGGAAGAGAGCTCGCAACGTTTCTTTTTTCCCAACACGCTTCACGATGTATCCATGACCCAATAGGAAGGTTAATTTTTTAGCAATTCCCTCGCAGAAGATGACATTTCTCGTCGATTACAACGGAGTATTCCCGAAAGCTCATCGACGTGAAAATATTGAAATATATTTTCCGCCGCACGTTCGCACCGTGACGCGACGAGGCGAGGCGAGGCGAATGCGCTCGGCGTGCAGAAATATAATTCACGACCGCGAATAGCTACACGCCGTCGCCGTCGTCGTCGTCGACGTCGTCTAGTTCCGCGCGCCGCGGAAAAATTCAATTATCCACGGCGTGCGGCACGACGATTGATTATCGTCGGATTGAACGCTACTTCGTATGCTGGGCGCTCGAAGAATGTAGGTTTCGTGAGACGTGCCGCTTCGTCGTCGATTGCCGTCGACTTCCAACGATTCCAGCAGTATTCGATTCGCCCTGACATGAGACTGTCATTATCGAACATGAGACGGCCGTCAAGCCGATTGGGAAGATGCTGCAATTTCTTAATGAAGCCCGTCCAGATCTTCGTTGTCGGCCGGCTTTTTGCAAGAGACAAAAGTTGTCGCAAATGCCCGTCGAATGTATGAGCGATTGCGAAGAAAGGAATTTTCCACCACGGTGAAATTATATTGAAAAACAAACGTTCGGCGAGCGAGAGCGAGAGAGCGAGAGAGAGCGAGAGAGAGAGAGCGAGAGAGAGAGAGAGAGAGAGAGAGAGAGAGAGAGAGAGACGTATTTGTTTAGTACGCGAGCAACGAGACCAGCTGAAATCCATGAGACGAGCTTCCGTTTGTATCGAATTTATTTAGTAACGAGCTATAAGCACACTATTGGAAACTGAATTGTCTTTGAGGGATAAAGTAACTTCAAAGTTTCATCCTTTGTACAGACTGATGTTGCAATTAGCGACTTCTGATCGCTCTGCAGTCGGGATAACGGGACTTTTCATCGTGAATGATTTCCCAGAGAGATTCTTTCGTCCATTAACTCGTACTTGTTTCTCGTTCCATTTGTCTTTCTTTCTCTAATCCTTCAAAGCACTCAACATTTTCAGATTATGTAAATTCGACGTCTTGAAATAAAGGTAAAGTTAATTAAACCAGGATTCTTCCTCTCTCATTCTCCCTCTCTCTCCCTCTTTCTCTCTCTCTCTCTCTCTCTCTCTCTCTCTCTCTCTCTCTTCTCTCTTCACTCATCACCTCTAAAACATATCCGACATTTACTGCACGCACATAAATGTGTATTAATTTTTACAAGCACCGCGTATATGCGCGCTGTCGCACAGCATCCCGCAAATCAGCCGATGAAATTTATAACGTTGCGTTATAACGAACCGACGAGCTTTCTCCCCAAAACTATGCTGCCCAACTCGTGACTGCGGTTTTAATTATCAGCGACAAAAAACAGAGAGAGAGAGAGAGAGAGAGAGAGAGAGAGAGAGATAAAAATAGAGTATGAATGATCCTCGCAACGCCGAACTGCGATTTTATTCTCGACAAAGAACCGATAACGAAACCAATTTCCTGAATTATATCGAATGAGGGTATGATTGCGCGGTCGATCGTTCTCCCCCTTCTTCCTCCCTCTCCCCCCGATCCCTCTCTCGCTCTCACCGCCGCGTTAGAATTTGCTCGTCTGCCGTGCTGTCAACGAAGCGAATCAATTGCCAAATCAACAAATGTTGCACTAGGACGAGTGCTCGACCGCGCCAGAGATCATCGTAATCTCGCTAATTAGAACGTTTCACCGAAATTGCTGATTACGCGGCCGGTATACGCGCGTAAGCTATGTACGTGTTTATAAGGCCGCGATGCGGCGCGACGGGACGAGTAAGGGGAGGAGATGAGAGGATCGGATCGATAACATGCGCGTCTTTCGTTCGTAATTCAGTTGGAATCAGTCGTCGTTATTAGTCGTTCGAGCGAAATTCGCGCAATTACGGATTAACGAGTTGAAATGTCGAATTACGTCCCGCCGCTTTCACGATTCTCGGGCTCCCCTCTTGCTCGTCATTATCATATATTATCATATTATTATTATTATTATTATTGTTGTCGTTATTTCACATCCGACTTTTGAGCAAACGCGCGTGCGAGTGATTGAAGCGACGATTATCGCGCGGACGATGCGACGACGACAAGGCGATCTGTTTGCGTCAGCATTTGGGAAGACGAGCTGCTGTTTCGAAGTACCGGTTTTGTTTTCGTTACTCTGTCGATGCAATCAATGAGCCAGCACGCTCGTGTATCGTATATTTCGCCGTTAATTTTTATCAACAGCCGGCGTTTTCGATCTATGTATCGTGACATTTTTAATGGCAATCGAGCTCGTTAACTGATTAAACTCGCACTCTTTCTGTCTCTCTCTCTCTCTCTCTCTCTCTCTCTCTCCCTCGACGTTACACATCGTTGCACGTGCGCGGATCGCAGTGCCGCGAAAATATATCGCCGCGATAATAGTCCCTCCCTCGCATTATTCGTCGCTGCGGCGTTATTACGCCGATCGCATCGATCCGAATTAAAAGCGAGCATTTATCGGCGACGCCTTCGAAAAGCGCGAGCGACTCTCCAGCTGATTCGAGCCGTTTAATTTTTATCTCGCGATCGCACCGCTATGAGAGCGCTGTTCGTTTACGTTATTCGGCCGCGCACGATAAACTCGCATGGACGCGCGAGTGATCAATAACGAATAATTACAAGAGCTTTCGTTTCCGACGAACGCGGATTAATAAATATTGCATTATACGGCGCTCGCCATCGGCGAGCCGATGCACAGCGCGCCGGGCGCAATCTCTCGCTCCGATATTTAATTCGAAATAGCGGTATATACATGTTACTCACATCGAGCGCCGTCGAAGTCGCATTCTCCCGACAGATCCCGGCAGATCCTGAAATAACGGTATTGAAGTCGCGCAGGCTAATTCGTTCCTGTTGCCCGTACGTCCCGCGCGACGCCATCGTAAAAGCTTTTCCGGAGCGTATCGCGCTGTGGCACGGCCAATGGTTTATTTTACTTTCCGTTGTTTCCACTCTCTCGGCCATTCTTCCTCTTTCGGCCGCATTCCCGTTGTCTCATCGAATGGCCAAACGAACGAATGGCCGAGCGAAGCGGCAACCCGAACTCCGCTTCGCCGCTTCGCGAAATAATATTTTGTTCCTTCCCACTCGCGCTCCTCGCCCTCTCCTCGCCCCCTCCGACCAGCCCCTCGGTCGCAACACGTCGGTTGCGGAAAAATAACGCGCGATAACGCGCGGGCACAGCTGCACGTTGACGGAAATCAATCGCGGATCTTGGAGGTGCAAAGAAGAAACCGGCAAACGGAAGAAGAGCCGGCGAGATCTTTTTGCGAACTCTCTTTCGCGCGTTTCATCTCAAGCGATCTCGAGCCGCGGATTCGACAGAGTTGACCCGTTGGCCTGCCAAGATCTCCGCTAATACGAGCCGCAGGCGCGGCTCTTTCGCGACCACTGGAAATGATGGATCGCAGTTCCTTAATTTTTTCGTGATTGATGTACCTTAATCACAACGTTTGCCATTAGCAGCAATCGCGAGATTGTCCTCGCAGGAGGAAGGGATTCGGCGAGATGTCACATTCGAGGCGTTTCGCATCTACGCACGCTCGATCGATCGACAGATTTAAATAAATCTATCGCGCTCAGCGGGGAGAAGGGGGAGAGGTAATGTTCGCTTCGTTATTAAGAACGATGATACGCGCAAATGCGCGCGTTATCTGCCGGAGACGGTGACGAAAATACCGGGAATTTTGACGTTATGTCGCCTCCCCCTCTCGCATTAAGGGCTGACATTCTTTTTCTCGGCGAGGCTATGAAAGGAAAATATTACAAAGATATATACGCGCACGGCCTTCCCCGCGATGTCGCCGTTATCACGATTTCTCTCGCCGCTTCAGGATCATCGGCACGTTCCCGAGCAAGGATTAAGCTTAGCCGCGCGTTGTCGGATTCTCGGACAACGACCGGCCTTGAATCGTACGTGGCTGGATGCGACAAGTAGTTCGTATCGACGCCAGTCAGACGTGTCTCTCTTTCTCGCACGTTCTTCCGCGCGTGTCTTCTCTTCGTGTCACTTCGCCGCGTCGCGTCGTCGAGAAGTGCGATGAAACCGCGAATTCAACCGCTTAGTCGGAGTGTCGCTGTTAACTTCCTCATGTCCGGCCGGCTCGCGAAGATATAAAGCTATTTCGCTTCACCGTGCTTTCACGCGCGGTGAAATTGGGTCGCGTGACTTCCGAAGGAGGGAAGGAAGCGAGAGCGAGAGCGAGAGCGAGAGCGAGAGCGAGAGCGAGAGAGAGAGAGAGAGAGAGAACCACTTCGACCGAAGGATTTGTCAACGGACCTTTAAGTTAAATTGAGTTCCGCGAGAGTTTCACGGCCGACCACGTCGGTCAAACCCCTTGAGGAAGGCTTCGCCGAGGATAAAGTTGCCGCTTCGGAACGAAATAAAATACGGGGCCGACTTCGACGATGTCTGACTCCGGTCTGACTTAATCCACTTGAATCACGTCGGATTGTATTAATTGTGTTACTACTGACTGGCGGATAACATCACGAATATATAAGCGGGCGACACGATTGCCCGAAAAGTTACCAACGGGGAGGGATCGTCAGGGATATTGTTGCTTTATTGTTTCGTTTATGGCTTCTAATTCCAACACTAGCCGCTAAAATCGAGAGCTGCTCGAGAGAATTTGAATATTTAAATGCGAGCTTCTCGGAAGAGGAAATGCCAATGTTTTTTATGCCTCGCTTTAGCGTAGTTCACTTTCTTACTCGTAATAATCAGGCTTATATGCGGATTCCCAGAGCGAGAATTTTGCGACAAACTCCGGGAGAGCGGTTGGGCACGAGTAAGATTAACATAACCAGGAGAACTTTTACGCTTGACAATTCTCCAGGCGAAACTCATAATGTAATGCCAAAGACATCGTTTCGTTGATTATATCATTGAAAGTATCAATCCAATTAACTCTTTATGCCCGCGTGTCGTTGTCCGTCGTCGTAAACACGAGAGACAGAGACAGAGACAGACAGAGAGAGAGAGAGAGAGAGAGAGAGAGAGAGAGAGAGAGAGAGAGAGAGAGAGAGAGAGAGAGAGAGAGAGATGCCCTCGATGATACACAATTTTATATGTTCCTCTAGTTAAAATTTTTTTCTTTTTTACTGCCTCTCCTCTCTTCTGTCACGTAAACCAACATCTCCGTCGTGTCGGTTTTATTTTCATTCACATACTATAATACATCACCATATTCGCGATATTACTGTATTATATATTATTATATTATATTTATCAGTTATTACGTTATTACCATTATGTCAGCTACTTTGCCGACATCGCAAAGTAATCCATTCCGGCTCCATTCTCGGAATATAAATTAATTCCCACGTATAACTCCTGCGAGACGCCGGCAGGGAGGGAAGGGAGGACGTCGCGATGTATAAGATTAATTGTTCGCCGCGCTTTTACGCTAAATCGAAATCACTGCGAGCACCCGATCTGACCGACGTTGGCCGCGCGCGATTCGCTGCGCGAATGCTGTCATCTATCGGTCGATCTTTCGGCAGGATCGATGACGCTTATGGTTCGTCCCGACGTGCTCGAAGCGAAATACCAGAGCTATATTGAAAGCGTAAGGGTTGTGTTCGCACGGTATCGATCGAATCTCTTATCTCGAGAGAGGCTAATCTTACCGCTGGCATTACCATGGAGAGCGGCGCGCGCGCGCGTGTACGTGCATGCGCGATAATATTAACAAGATTGCAAATAAGGTTTACATCGCGCGCTTTTCCTCTCTCCTCCTCCCTCCCTCTCTCTCTCTCTCTCTCTCTCTCTCTCTCTCTGTCTGTCTCTGTCTGTCTGAGAAGAGATACGGAGAAAGAGCGCGGCGGGAGGATTTTCGCGCGGGTTGCAATCTCGATTCGCGTTTTCGACGCGTTTCGATTCCGAAACGATCGTTCCCGCTGGAGCCGCGGTGAATACCTAATTGCGCGATTATTACCGCGCGCGGATTATTTTACAATAACGACGGGGCGGGTGATGGTTTTGTAACGAGCCGGAGGAGAGGGAGATCTCGTTAGTTTAAAATATTGCGATATCGCGGTTTAATTCGCTGTCACGATTACAGTGACTGCCAACGGCGTTCCAACAGGTAATGAGGTGATCCGCGAAGTTGATGAAGTTACGTTGTTGATTAATCGCTCCTCCGTGTCTAACGAGCCTTATATACAATAAAATTCCTACGACGCGCAGGAATGGGAATTTTTCCCTGCGCGATGAAAACATTCAATTACCGCTCATTACAACGGAACGATAAAAACGACGGCGTCGAGTTCCGACTCATTATGAATAATATTTCGCTCACTACCGCACACTTCACTCTCTTCCCCCCCCTCCCCTCCCCCTCTCTGTTCTCTCTTTCCTCGTTTCATCGCTCGCAACGTCCCTCAAGAATACTTCCACTCGATGCGCGATCGCAATGACGTGGAAAAACGAGCTCGCGCGAACCGACGTTGCATTCGCGAACAATTTTCCACTTGGTCGCCGTGTGAGCGAAGTTCCTCGGGAAATGCAAAATGGACGCGTGACCAAATCAAGTCGCGTCAGCTAATGATCGGGAAAGGGAAGGGAGTAGGGACAGAATTTCATGAACATTTCTCTCCTACGTATTCCAATGGATTCCGACGGGTGTTCCGTAATTATAAATCCGATCGATTTTCTCTTTCTTTCTCTCCCCCTTCCCCTCTCTCTCTCTCTCTCTCTCTCTCTTTCTCTCTCCCTCTCTCTTCCTCTTCGGCGATATATGATAATTCTACACAATATAGAAATGAATTTAAACTGATGTTCTACATTGCGTTCTAATAGCTAAACAAATAAATTATATCTGACGCCGCCGGTAAAATGATATATATCCGAGCGTCGTTGCGCCTCGTTCGGGTTTGTAACTCGCATCTGCGTCCGTACAAACACACGCACGCGAAACACACACACACAGACACACACACACACACACACATTCCCATGTCTAGATTGTTTCTATCTCCGACCAGTCTATTTCACGCTTCGTCGTTGCGCGCGATGCGCCTCGAAACGGATTCGTTGATCAATGGGCCGCGGCGTGCGCAGCGGAAACGCGACCGCACCGATGATTTCGCCGCAAGTATCGGAGAATGTCGAAATCGTTGCATGCGGTTATACGCAATCGACAATATATTTGGTTTGTACCGTCGAACAAAAAGCCGGATTTCGAGCGAAGAGCCGTGATCGAAGGGCCGTCGGAGCGGACACGATATCCTTTTCATCGGAGAACGTGAAGCGTTCATCAGAATTCATTGCTGCGCGAGAGGTCTTCGGCCGAGCTTGCGCGAATCGTGAATCACTTTAATTGCGTCAATCGCGTAGCGAACGTGATACGCGTATTGTCGCTTTCGTTAGATGCAAAGATACAGAGTAACACCGCCAGCGAAAGGCCGATCGAAGCGGTCGGTTTGGTACGTTCGAGAAAGAATTGATTATTCAATTAATTCTTTATATTTGTAGCAATAAGAGCCAACGTGAGTGAGGAGCGTCACTTGCGAATGAATTGAATTCCCTTTCCTGATTTAATAGAACAATGTCAAACAATGAGAACAGCAATTTTGAAGAAATTTCCTCAAACGCTGCTATTCGATACTTAACATTCGATCAAACCGTGCAAATTAATTAGACCCTCGCGGCCGATAGCTCGCGTTATCGGCTCGTTTGATTTTCCCTTCAATTGCAAAGCCACCATTTCCCGTCCATTCCCACCATTTGTCAGTCGACGCACGCGGGTACCGAACCGACAGAAAAGTGCTTAATCAAGTTGCGACTGTAATTTGAAGTAATGAGAAGAGGCATTTTTACAATAAATCACCCGGTAATATCAACAATAACAATCTTGTGTGTGCGGATATCGTTTTATTCTCTCTCTCTCTCTCTCTCTCTCTCTCTCGTGAACGAGATCCAGAAAGTATCTTTAGCGATAGATATGATGCCTATGATTTTCGCGAGATCAACCATTCGGTTGATCACGGTCACTTTTTAGCCTTCATATCGCGCGACGCTCTTCACCGACCGAATTACGAGGATTTCTATTCAATATTCAATATTTTACGCACTCTCTCGTGCGTTTCTCGCTATCATTGTTGTGGTCGTGGTAACAACATCGAACCAGACTAGGTTTCGCCAGGCCGCAACGTCGATCACGCGCTCGGCTTCGCGCGAATTCGGAGCCTGTTTTCCTCCGAGAGCGCGTCGACGCATGCAAAGCGCGTCGCGCGCGACGGTGCACCCCCGGCTGAAGTGCAACCGGATTTCGGAGCCGCTAAAATTGGCCGATAAAAGTTTTTCAGCCGGAAATCCCGCCGCGCTCAGATCCGACACAGACGACGGCGGCGGCGGGCTTTCCAATCACGCACGTCCGACGAGAGATATGATATCAAAATGCTGTCAAACTTTTCGCCGATCGCCATCGTGATTCGCGTGATTCTCCTGTCGGTGCGCATGTGTGCGCGCGTGACGAATTCCCGCACGCCGAATCTGCGTAAATTCGATCGATAGCGATGAATGAGGTCGGAAAAACACCTTCGGTCGACCTATGCGGGGAAATGAACGGAATGCGCGTTTGAAGTAGAAGAATGCGGGAAGAAAGTGTGGTTAGTACTCACAAGATGAGGGGACAAAAGTTCTAATAAATATGGATCGAACAATAAACAACTCCGTTTGCAACTCCGACAATATTAATTTTCCTTTTCCGACTCATGTTTGTCACGACTTTTTTCCTCCATTCTGCGAGTACCAGCCTGCCCTTAAAGTCCTGAACTCTTTTTTAAACACCCTGTAGAAGTCTCAAAAGCAAAAGAACCCTTTGAGGCTCACGTCGTGCTTCCATCATCATGCTTTTCGACGGTGGCCAGCCACCGTCGTTCTGCTCGCGCTCGGCTTTCTCTCTTGGTCACAACTTGTTACCAAGTTGTACGCGGTCAGCTGGCTGTTAACGTTAGAATTTCGATTTACGGACGGATATATTGCGGCGCGTAACGAAAAATTCGTAATGCTTGGCGCACTCGTTGTGACGTATTGCCGTCGATGCGTATTACGCGTCGAGCGAACCTTGCTAAAAATAAAATATACAAAGAGGAAAACAGAGGGAGAGAGAGAGAGAGAGAGAGAGAGAGAGAGAGAGGGGGGAGGGCTGCATGTGACTTTGCTCGGCTGCTAGATTGCAGTCGCGCAGATCCGCTCTCCGCGACTCCCGCGGAAAATCCGCATCTCGTTTCGTCTCGCAGCTCCGTAGCTGATCGGCGCATGAAGTTTGATTCGAACCGCGGGGAGGGAGGGAGGGAATGAGTATACCGCGCGTATACCGATTAATTCCTCCTTCAAGAGTAATTCCGCTGTGCGACCTCGCGATTGCAATCTGCGCGATATTTTACGCTCTGTCGCTAGCGACGTTTTCCTCTCTCCGAGATTATGGTGCGCGGTGCAATGCGCGGTTAGATTTTGACCGCAAAGTCGCGGACGCAACAAGTTGCATGCGAGTATTCTAAAATTACACACGATATCGAGAATCGAGCAGGCAGGACATCGCGACGCATCGCGATCGTCAGGATCGCATCGCGCCGCGTGATTTCGTTAATCGCGCGCGTGTCTCTAACTACGTACATCAGCCTACTACGCACGCTCGTGGACACGCTCGCCACGTCGTCGGGATAAAGTTCACTCCGGTCAATCTGCAAATCAATTTACAACGCCACGTGTGCATATTACATGTGCATTACGTGTGCATACAGTGCGTACGTGTTCGCACGCTCTCGGGCAGAGGGCCGCGCCATTGTGAGGAGACGCGACAGGATTACTCGATTGGCGATATCGCGATGAGCGATAATACAACGGCGTAAATCGAAAGGCACAGATTTGTGGGTAAGAACGGACAATGGACGGCGAATTTCAGACGACCGAGCGCGTCGAGTTCGTTTTGTTGGACCGACTAGAGAGCCCTAAATAATCAAAGGAGCGCAGGAGATTCGCTTGCTGATTGACTGACCGCGCGCGACCCCAATCAAAACAGGGACGCGGATTGGAACCGCGGCTGATTTAGTACCGAGTAAGAAAGATTAATGTTGCTTACATATTATAAGAAAGATCAACGCTTGCGCTTCTCTGATTATTCAGGACTCTAGTCTGTGATGATCGAGGCAGGACGGTACGGCTACGGGACTTTGGGCCTTGGGACAAGTCACATCAATCGCGTGCTGAAATAGCGCTTCGCGAATAAATATTTACCGCGACTACAATCCAGCGCTGCCTGCGCGGCGAGATGCAATTAATAACGCGAGCATGGCTGCTGGAAATTCAAATATTCCCATAGCGGAATATTTATCCCGCGCCGGCTTTGGAATGTCGACGTCCAGCCGGTATAACACGATATATCGACAGTGCGCGTCCTATCGTAGATTACGATCCGGCGCTGCTCTTTCCTCTGGAAGCAGCAGGCTCTCGTGTAGCATTAACATCGATCGGCCCACTATACATTATTCAGGAGAGAGCTCGTTCGCTCGCGCGCACGCAAGGCGTCGAGAGAGAATTTGTACGCCATAAGGAGGCCGGAAACTGCATCGCCGGCCAGGGCTCCCTCTCGTAAATATCAATCGATTCGCACCTGTCGCGGCGCAGGAGCGCGGGGTACGAAGAGGAGCTCACGGTAACTTTCCCGGAGGATGGCTTCTCGGACGGAGCGAGAGAGATAGAGAGAGAGAGAGAGAGAGCTCGATGCGAAGCTCCTATCCGATATTATCCTCGTAGCCGTTAAACTCGTATAACTCGAGCTGGCTCGTCTTTATGAATTTTACGCGAGCGCCGTTAAAATTCCCTATTAATTTCTTCCGCGTGTCGTGATCAGATTTTCACCGAACCGCCGGATGCGGAATGAATAAGCGCACGTTATAGCGATTAAATAAGCTCGCCGGAAGCAGGGCCGGAAGCTTGGTCGACGGCGAATTCATCTTGAGCTCGGCCGGAAGACGTATGAAAGAAGCGAGAGCTTGATCGTTGTGGAAGGAGCAGCCATTTTATTGAGAGAAAAGTTTCGAATCCAGATCGCTCATATTTTATCAATTTTAACGACTTGATTGCGAATACGCAAGTCGTAAATTGGCCCATTTGATCCTTGAATACTAGGATGTTTTTATTACCTTCTGCTACTAGGACGGGTGAATTCTCACCCAGAATATTTTTTTATTATTTTTTTCTAGTACACGCGAACTATAAATATTTATGAACGCTATAAATCCTAACAGGACACCGTTGTGTAATGTATTACTGCTATCTAGGGGCAACGATTGAAAAATATCGTCGGATGAATTTTCACCCATCCTAGTGTTTAAGAGTTAAAATTGCACCCCGCTGCGTGGCGCAAATTATTTTCGCAGATAAATCTGAAGCAAGTATTTTTGCAGGTATCTTGCAGGTATCACTTGAAAGTATTTTTAGCGAGTCGCAATGACGCGGTCGAATCCACTAGAATACTTTATAGACCCGATCCATTCGCCCCGCTCTCGGAGAGAATGCACTTGGAACTGTCGCTAATAATGATTTAGCATTTATAATTTAGCAAATTAATGTCTTTATTTTGCGAAAATAAGTGACGCCATGTAGCGGGATGCAATTTCAAACGGATCATTTCAATACTTGTATATTCATAATCAGCCAAAAATTATAAAATAAGACCAGAACCTGAGTTCGAAATTTTTGCAGTAAAAGCAAACTATACCGCAGCTTGGCCGCACGCTTTGACGAAAAATCGTTAGTAATCGCGCATATCAATCAATCGTAATCTCGTCTTTCTTAGCCCCGCAATAATAATACGCTTGATTAGCCCCGACATTTTCTTGTCATAATTACGAGCTCTGTCGTATCATCTTCATATCCACTGTCGCGACGTATAATCTCACAACCTTGTTTGGGATTAATTTCAGGTAGACCACACACCGAGTCTCCGTGAAATTGCCACTGTAGCGCGCGTAGTTTCGTCGAAGATCAGCCTCGAATTCAATCAGCCGGACGACTCAATTATGACGCAAGCCTGAAAAACAGCCTGGTCTCGTGGAAAATCAGACAGACAGAAAATCGGGCGTTACGAGCCGCACACACGCGAGTCGGTCAATCGCAACTTTGTCCCAATTAATCCCACGTCGAAACGCTGGCGAATAATCGCGCGGCACGTTTCGCTAGCCCCGACATTTTTATCACAATTGTGAAAGTCGTGTCATCCGCCATTGCGATATGCAATCTCCCGACTCGCGATATCTTTGTCCTTTCAACAAGTTTGAGATTAATTTCGGCTGCCAGCCGCGATGAAGTTATTATCGTGGCGCGTAGTTTCGCAAATACAGGCGACGGCAGCGGCGAAAATAAAGGGGCTAATCAAGGGGCGGTTCGCATTCGACCATATATAATCCCCAACTGAGCGAGTACGTTCGCGAGCCCACAGCAGCATCCTTCCGCTTCTCCTTGGCTTGGCGGTCCATCGATCGCCTCATCATATAATCCTCTCGGAGCACCGCGCCGCGCCGGCCAGATAGTCGCGCGACTCGTGCGCGACGTCGTCATAAATCCCGCAACTAACATCCAACATTTCCCCGTCAACCGGCGCGGCGGCTGGCTCGTCGGAATCGAACTCGCTGCCGCGACCGAGTCGTAAATAAATCGTCTCCATCGCTTATCCGTCGGAAGTTGCATCTCGCTATGGCGATCCGCGGCGCATAAATCGAAAAACGATGCTCGCGCGGCCAATCGCGCGCACGTCGCCGTCGCAGATGCGGCGAAAGAAGAACGAGCGAGAGAGAGAGAGAGAGAGAGAGATGAGGATGGAAGGGGGTAACTCGCGAATAAGGGATGATATTGCGGCAGTGATGAATGCGCCTCGATATGTAACGTGGCGTAAAATCAACCCGCCTCTCGCAGTCCGGAGTCCGGGGTGGCTCCCCCTCACGAAGAGCGACGAAGAAATTTACGGAAACGCGAGCGTCAGTCGACCGAAGCGCGCGCATCGCGCGCGAAATTAAGACGCTCCTATGTTTTTCTTGAATAAAGTGATGATAACGAGTTTCTCATGTTCTCCGGGGCGAACGGAAGTAAACGGTGACAAAAGCAGGAGAATACGTGTCTCACAAGCGGGTTGCGTTCCGCAGTCGACAGACTCTCTGCCGAGCGTTTTCCAACTCCGACCTGCTTGTTTCCGTGATGATGGTCTGCAAATCCGACCGAAAGTCTGACCGAGATATCGATAGGCCAATGAGACGAGCGACGAATTCGAACGGACCTGACGGCCGGGTCGACGACGTCGACCCGCCTAACCTCGACGAGTAACTTTCAGGGCCAGCTGTTCTCGCGATCTCGCGTTTCGTGAAATATTTCTTCCTACACGCGATTATTTCGAGGCAAGTGCAAGTGACAAGTCGGCGGACTCCGTCAATAATTTACAGGTCGGTCTGCCGGAGGCAACGCTTTGTCCTCTCGAGCGTAAAAAGCGCGTTCGCGGGCGAAGAGACACGCCTCTTTGCGTTCGCGAATTCGGCGGACGCGAAATTTCTGCAACTCCCCAAATCGACCGCGGTCTCTCTCTCTCTCGTCTTCGCGTCGTCACCGCGTCGTCATTGTTCCGGGGGCGGGAGCAAGGGGCGGTCATTAAATTGATGCAAAATAAATTATGAGGCAACGGTACACGCGCGCCTCTCCACGTCGCGCGCGCAATATCGACATATGCGGGGAAGTCGCTCGATTAACGTACAACAGCCTTTGCGCCGGCTTACGCGCCGACGACACGGCCATTAATGACGAAATTAACAGGGACGAGCGATTAGCGCGAATCCGATAATCCGTAATTCGCTCGTCCTCTCGCGCGCCTGCGACATCGACACCGCCGTCGCGGTGTCAACTACGAGAGTCGTTGATTGACATCTGTCCTTCTCTCTCTCTCTCTCTCTCTCTCTTTTTTTGTACCTTTTGCGTCACACGCTCGATTTTCTCGATCCCCAAGACGCGCGCGAGGCGAATCTCGCGCCCGCGTACTCTCGATAATTGAGTCGCAACGTCGGAGGAAGGCGCGACACGAAGCGCAAGAAGAACGCAACGAGTTTCATTCCAAGACCGGATATATGATCTGACAAAGAGAACGAGATAATACCCTCTCGCGCGCCGAGTTTGCGCCCCTGTAAAACATTACGTGTCCGTGGCGAAGTCGATCCGATCCGATCCGATCCGATCGATCGATCGATCGATCCGAACGATCGAGCAAGCGCCCGGCTCCGCTCTCGCAGAGGAGGAGCATTTGCGATTCCCACCGTGTGGCGTACAGTATCGGATTCCGTTCGCGATTCCCGCACGCGCGCGCGCGCGCGTGTGTGTGTGTGTGTGTGTAAACGGATGGATATATAATATAAATCTCTCTCTTTCTCCCTTTTGGCAGAACAGCCGTGCGCAATCGGGCAGAAAGAACACAGCGCGAACACGCCTGTCAATAAACGCGGAGAATTGAAATTTACCTCGACCGGGGCGGGGAGACGGGTGACGGGGAGGATGAGGGTGAGGGTGAGGGCAAGGGCGAGAGGCGGACGCGGCCTGGCACGGGCTGACCTACCTAGCAGGCTAGAATTTCTGCCAGTTGCTCGATTACTCAATTTCAGATCAAAGCGATCGAATCCGAAGAGGGAAGCCGTAAAACACGCGCGCGAGAGCATTTTCTCCCCCGGCTGCCGCCGCCGACGGTTTTATACATCCGAGCGCCTTGAACGGCGCGGTCACCTGGCGCGGTTGGTCTTGGCGGTTCACCCATGTACATATATAATCATATATGTCCACACAGAGGAAGAATGATGTTGGATAAAAGAAGGAAGAAATAGTTTCATTCAAATAAGCCTCGACATCGTGTCCTGCCAGAAGCTTAAACATTTACCTCGATTGTACAACAGGATTTTTCTCGTTTTGTGGACATATATGAGATGATGCATTATATAAATAGCTTTACATGGACAAAATTCATATATCATCTTTCTTTCCCGAGTTGTGTTTTCTATTGTACTTCAGGCCGAAATCGGTTTCGGAAACTTCAATTTTAATCAGGAGGTTGGTAAGTTTTGGATTAACTCAAATACGCTCCATAATCAATCAGCTGATCACGCTTGGATCTTCACAGCCATTCTCACTGTTCTGCCGATAAACTCGGTTTTAATTAATAATAATTTTGTAATATTAGATGATGAAATGAATAGATGTTTTATTACTTACTATTTTGATAATTAAACAGCTGATCAATCACGGTACGTGTCCAAGTTAGTTTAAAGCCTATCCAAAGTTATAACTAAAACCAAAGTTCCCGAAAGCGACTTCGGAATAGGCCTGATATTTCAAGGGTGACAAGGGTCCCGAGTGAAACGTTTCGCTTTTCGCACACGACGCGCATGATGCGGACGATCGATAAGACAATCATTTGTATGTATAATATAGGCAGAAAAATATCTATGTTTCGTCGGAAAAGCTTCATTCTCGAATCTCGAACATCTCTCCGCGCGATACACGCAAGACGCGCGCGCGAGAAAGGGAGGAAGCGAGAATTGCCAAATAGATGTTATCTCCTTTTAAGACGGCCATCTGCGCGAGTCTGCAAATATTTGTGCGTCATTTCATTAAAAAAAAAAAAAAGAAGAAAAAAAAAACGGAGGGCTCGCGCTTATCTGCCCATGCCGGAGAAACGTCGGCTCGATGTCCGACATTTGCCATATAAAAGGCCTCAATGAGCTATAAAAGACAAGAAGAAGATTTTGTCGCTTTTCTCTTACGATTCTCCGGAAAATTACTCGCGACGCGCTTTATGAGTCCGCCGCATGTTCTCACGAGTCCTCCCTCTCACTCTATATCAACGGCTTCATATATAATACGCACGAATAAACGATCGGAAATCGCGCGAGATGGCATGAGCGATTTTTTAAGGGCGTTTACATTAAGCGGTGCGCTTACCACACAATAGCGAGATAAACCACGACATGTTTTCCACGTTTATATCACGTTTACAAGCTTCGTCATGTTATCCCACGTATCGCGTCGTAAGCCGTGGTATTATAAATCGAACGAAGAGAGGGAGAGAGGGAGAGACTGTGAGGAGAGGGTGAGAATGGATGGGAGAGAGAGAAAGAGAGAGAGAGAGAGAGAGAGAGAGAGAGATCGTGTCACAGCTTCGTCGATCGACGTCGTCGCGTCAACAGGCAGGATCGCGCGATAAGAAAAAAAGTGTGCTGTCTCGATGGAGTATCCTTTCTACGCGTATTTACTCGACGACATTAGCAACCGCCTAACACACGCACATACGAGCGGGTCAGCTCTCAAGTCTCCTCGTCGTTCGTGCTGAATTAATTACCGTACCGTCGAATACGTAGTCGGATATACGTTCGCACTGACAGGATTAATTAGCGAGCCGATAGTTGAAAAGCCAAAGCTCGGGTCACCGGATAAAAGAGCTTCGAGGACGTTTAAGGGTCGAGGAATTAAAGTTCTCGACGGCGATAACTCACGCGCGCGGCTCGGCGATGAAATCTCCCTTATCGAGACAATCTAATTTTTTATCTCACGAGGAAGGTCCATCTGCGCGCGCGACGGTTATCCAGCTGGCGCTTCGCGATTCACCCCTCGCCCGCGCGACAAAAGAATCCCGTGTGTCCCGCGATTTATATTCCGTGCCCCTCTCTTTCCCTTCTCTCTTCCTACTCTCGTACACACTCCGAATGCGAGTACGGAATACGGCCGCATGTTCAATGAAAAAAAAGCCACGGCTAATTGCATTTTGCGAATTGCTGCTATTCGTCGGAAAACGCCGCGCACGTTTGGGACATCGGCGGCGCGACACCCTCTTTCAGCCTCTCGTATTTACACAGTCTCTATTCATGCTTAACGCATTGTTGTCCGGCTATTTTCGACTCATTGCCCGACTCCTGTCGTCGGCCTTGTTTTCGCCACTGTTAAAATACGGAATATCTCGAGGATCAATCAACAATGTTCCCCGCCCCGGCCTCCCTGATCGACAATATGTTACTCTTTAAATTTCTTGGGGAGAAATCCTACTCGAGACGAGTAAAAATTGACTCGGAACGAAAATAAAAATGCTATTATAGAATAATGGGTTTATATAATTAAAATTTATTAGAGATAAAATGGAATAAAATGGATAGGAAAAGAGAGAAAACCTAAATTTTCGATTAAAGTGGCTTTCCGAATGCATGCGAATGCAAGTTTCAATCCATTAGAGCAAATTTATGTGCAGCGATGGCAAAGTAAGTCGAATTCACTGTTCAATTCCGAATGAAAATATTCACTCAACGAAAATATCCGCGTTTTCACACACGGCACCATACGTATGAGAGATCTATTCGATTTTGAGCGACTCAGCCGCCACTTGGCCGCTGCTCTTCGAGTGGATTTTCAGCCGAAAAGCAGAATTTAGCGAATAAGGTGGGTCGTCGAAAGCATTCTTGCGGATCGCGCGATGTGAGAAATTTCGTTCACGTAGAGGGTGCGCGAGCCGACCGTGGTGTATGGAATTAGCGTCGTCCGGGCGACGATACTGATCCCGTATTTATGAAAATGCCGGTCACGGATAAAACTTAATTAGCGCGGCCGTAGCCGTAGGAACATGGCGGCGTCGCAACCAGGCACGCGACAAGCAGGCCCCTTGCGCGGCCGCCCGCGCCGATAAATTCGCGCGCGCGAGTGTTTACCCAATAGGCTTGAGGGAATGCACTAATTTGCCGAGCTGTTGCCGCGGAAGTCCACGTAATTCTATTAATCCAAACCCTGAAGCCAACGTGTCCGGCGTGTGCGTGTGCGTGTGCGTGTGCGTGTGCGGTGCAGTCACCGTTCGACGAAGTAAGCCACTAGCGCGAGCACGCGAATTTCCTTTGTGGGATGTCGCAAGTGGTGCGCACAGTAATTTGCAAGAATGCGAGTCGATGGACAAAAGTCCACACTGTCACGTCGCAGTGTCGCGAATCGCGCCCAGGCGACCGAGTCTCTCCGGCTGGGTAATATCCGGTCGTTAAACCGCTGGCCGCGCTGACATCGATCTAACTTAATATCCAGTTTTACGCGCGCGATATTCGAGCTTCGCTGTTGCGATTCGTGACGCGAAACATCCCGATGAGTAGTCCGGCGAACGTGCGCGAGTTAGCGTAGTCGGGGCCACCGCGTGGCGGTCGATGGAGGAAAACCGCAGCCCGAGCTTTCCAAGTTCGGCGAAAGCGCCGCGCCGGCTCGCGTCATTCCCGCGATATTCGAGATCGCCGCGATGCGCACGTCGGACATGCTTTTGGAGATATTCCACACGCGAGGCGGCAACGATGACGACGATGACGACGACGACGACGACGACGACGACGAGAGAGAAGACGACGTGGCGCAATTTCGCGCACGTGCCAGCCGACAAAAGTTCATTGTCGGGCGAGCCAATTAATTTTTGCCGGCATTCTTCCAAGCGCGGTAACGATCCTCATTAAGTCCTGACCGAAGTCCAGGATATCCAGTCCAATGTCCGTGCGTCGGTTTACGTTGTGTGATTATCGATACGTCTGCGATACACCGCGGTGATTGCGCGTCGATCAAGCCGAGAGTGAATTTTGCGTTGTCGACTGGCTGGATAATTGATCCGCTTGATAATGAAGTTCGAAACGTATATTTTACTTGTCTTATATCTTACCTTCTGCTCCCTCCTGCAGTAGGGGCAGATTTTTCCATGGAAATTTTTCTGTAAGATTCTAAAATAATCTGTAATGTCACGAGAGAATCGACGAAATTGATATTGAGCGGACAAGTGGTTCTTCAAGGGGAAATTACGTCGAGCTAGATTGTCGAGCGCGTTTTCGCCTAGCAACTTTTATCATTTTGACATGCCGAATGGGAATGCCGAGTTTTCGAGTTGTCCGCGTCGCCTATGTCCACTCTATGCATGATACAATACCGATAATCTAGTTAGTCTGATGAGAGAGAGAGAGAGAGAGAGAAGCGAAAAGTTGAAGTTTTATTCATACGAGGGGATACATTTTCAGCAACAAAGATCGATCCGAGATCGATGCGTCTCGAACAGGAGAAAAAGCTCGCCGGAGCATGTTGACGAACGGCAGGACAACACGCGCGCGACTTAATGTACGTGAGACACACCTCGCCTTTCTTATTCTCCGTTTGACGCGTCAGTCAAGCCGGAGATTAAACGGAGCTCGTGATATGAGCATGGAGATTACGCGCGCGATTTATAGCCGCACGGCTTACGAAGCGCGATTAAACGACGGGCGTTCTCGTTTGATGAAGTAAGCGCTCCGAGAACGTGCGAGAGTGAGTTTGCGAGTTTGCGCGCGTCATCAATCGGAGCAGCAGCAGAGACTCAGGAACGGAGAGCGAAAGAGAGTTAAAGAGAGAGAGAGAGAGAGAGAGAGAGAGAGAGAGAGAAAAGGGGGAGGGAGAGTAGCTACGATATCGCTTTTTCATCTGGGCCAGACGACGGTTCTTGTGCCGGCTCGGACGTACGAAAATTGGAGAACCCGATATTTTTCACGGTATTAACTCGCCCCTCGGTGTGTAAAGGCCGGAGCAGTTTTTACCGTACCCTGCGAGAGGTGTCGATCCGTAACTCGCCCCTTTTATTCGACTTTCGCTGCCACTCCCTCTATTTCTCTCTTTCTCTCTCTCTCTCTCTCTCTCTCTCTCTCTCTCTCTCTCTCTTCCTCTCCATGTCTCATCCGTTAGAACACGACGGCGGGATTTCGAACGCTCCGATGAGCGTGAATAGAAAGTCTTTGATTCTCTCGAAGACTCCAGCTCCAACAGTCATTGCCGACCCATACAGATCCAGTTTTGCGTTCTTTCTTTCCGCATAAAATATGACGGATAGCGTCGAGGAGAAGAAAACACCAGCGTGAAATCGAAGAAAGGAAAATAGCACATGTAAACATTCGTCGCATATAAAAATATCGCAACAGATCTTCGCAGTCAGAACTTTGTCCCCTCCTCCCCGCCCCTGTTAGATCTCCATCGGCCGTTGATTTTTCAGATGCGATTGATTACACTTTACACGGAACTTTATGAGACGCATCCTGGCTATCGCTATCCTGGCACCAATTCAACGGCATCTTCCGATATTTTAGTCCTGCCGTTGCGCAAACCGCGAATGTGCTTTCTCACCGGCGTTGAAACGATCCGCAACCGCTACAGACCACCGTACGGACGCTCGCCAGATTCCCTGTCCGTTGCGACGTTCCTAATCGGAGATATGTGGGTGGTATTTAATTTCAGGAGGCCTGAGCGGCCTTTAGAATGCGGATCGATCGATACTCTGTTAGAAGACGCTTAATAACAGCACGTGGACACTTCGATCGGCCGCTTGCGAGGCATTAAGGCGGCCTGAATTACGAAACGGCCGTTGTCTTAACGGCGAATATACGTAAAATTAGGGGCTTTGGCGAGATTGCATAAAATTGCCGGAGAAAAGCCTGGGAAACGTGGGCTTTCCGTGCAACGATGTAAGACGTCGATGAAGAGAACGAGAAAAGAAATGTTAATTAGAGAAAACGCGGCGAAATATGCAGATCGGAGATCTCGCAGCTCGCCAATTCCTCGCGAACAATTTATGTCAGAACGACGTCAATTTCTGCTGATCGTCGGTCTAGAGACGCAAATTCCAAGCAAGCAAGCCACACGTATATGTAACTCAATAGTTACAGGCACGCTTGGCAAGTAAGAGAAACCACAGAGGAGAGCTCGGTCTGCGACTAATGCCATTGGCAGTTCCACCGAGATTGGTCTGACCAATGTCCTTGCATTCTACTTGCGCACTGAATTCAGTCCGACCATTGTGGCGACGGTGCTACTGATTCGATTTCAGTTTCTACCTTGCGATTAGACTTTACGGTGATATCCGCCACTACTATTTTATCCGTTCAATCCAATTGCGCATCATTCGATTATCCTAGACGTCGATCGTTTAAACAAAGGACATCGGCAGGCGTGCCTCGATCTCCTGTCGAAAACACAGGGCTTCGCCATCCGAAGTTCTCTCTCTCTCTCTCTCTCTCTCTCTCTCTCTCTCTCTCTCTCTCTCTCTTTCTGCACCCTCAATGTCTCCAAAGGACTCGACAGAGCCGACACGTTCACTGATGCAAATTAATGACAGTGATTATTGGGAATGACAGGACTACGTGCTATATTATAGCATTAATTAAATAGATAAGGCATTCCCCCCGAGGTGACGCTACGAGATAAATGTGTCTGATAAAGCAGCACGAGCTGTTTAAATTGCTCGTTTGTTTAAATTGCCGATTGTGAAGCATAATTAGTAATCACCAAGTATCGACTTTATATATATCGAACGTGTCCTCGCTGGAAGCGGGGTTAGTCGGGAACAATGCCGCAAGTGTCACTTTAATAATAATTGTTTCAGACAATAAAACAATAGTACCGTACGTCCGTATGCTTTTGTCAAACGGATACCGAGAGACATCGCGTTAACTCGGAGAAGTATAAAATTTCTCTTCCTCTCAGACATCTCGAAAATAAATGTTGCTTCTTCGATAATAAGCCCGTAAAGTATTGTTAATGTGGAAAAATGATAAAGAAGAGAAATTAGAAGCCAACATACTGGAGAAATGGTTAGTTTGAGCGACAGCAAAAAGTCACTATGAAATTCACGATCTAATCTGTCGCTAGCCAGCAAACTAATCCCAGTCGAGTTGGCTTATCAGAATTAACTTCCTGGGGGGATTACAAGTCGACTTAATCGAGAACTTCATCGCATCGTAAAGCGGGATGCCTCTCCTCTCACTTTCTCTCTCCCCCTCTCTCTCTCTCTCTCTCTTTCTCTCTCTCTCTTTCGCTTTCTCTGTCGCTATCTCTTTTGTTCTCTCCTTCTTTCATTCTTTTCCTTTCACATACACGTTCCCTTCTCCCTTCTTTTATTTATTCCACTTATCGCTGACAGTGTTTGTGTGAAGATAAGAAGAGAGGTACGTTTTCAAAGATAAAAATTCACATAATAGCGCGTGGATAATACTGACCGCCGTTATCTGCAGGGAGGAAACAGGGAGGATTACCTTATATATTCTCAATGAGGAATTTCTCATTTTCTCGAGCGCGCGCTTGCGTCCGCGATAACGCATCTTACTTTTTTACCGCTCGCCAGAATGGCAATCGCATTCCCTTCCCCGACTTTTTCGAGCAACTCATATTCTCCCGTAATAATTACTCCCCCGCGCCCGTAATGAACGCAGCGTTTGTGCCCGCGCGAAATCGGCGGTATCTTTCTCCGTAACTGGAGGTGATATTTCGCCCGGTAATAGAGCCGCTGAGATCGAGTCGAAACTTTATCGTCGACCCTGCGCGCTCGTTGTCGGTCGAAAAGTCAAAAGTCATTGAAAAAAGTTGAATATTTTGACCTTTCGATCGCATCGAGCATCGAACGCTCGTTCCATCGAATGCGGACGAGCGGACGAAATGTGTTTGTTTGTACGGAACAGATCGCCGTAGTTTTAATAATTATCAGGTGTGCAAATTTTAATTCGGTGCCTTTCTTCATGAAATTTAAAGTTTATTTACAAAAAAAAAGTCAAGTTTAATGTTCGAAATAATTTCCATTCTAGTTTCTATGACTTTACTCCATCTATCATCGAGCAGCTAAAATGAATGCCCTCGCGGAAAAAACGGTTTTGATTCAATAAAGTCATCAATGTTTTTTCAGACCTTGTCAATTGTTTTAATATGTGTACCCGTTAGATAATGTTGAAGCGACTGTGAGCCATAGGTGGTAATCCGACGGGGCTGGGTCTGGCAAATAAGCCGCATGAGGGAGAATTTCCCAGTCCAATGTAGATAGATGAGATCTTCGTGCTTTATGATAGGCGAGAGCGTTGTCGTTACGAGACGCTAAATGCCGAATTAATTTGCACATCTAATACATAAATTTCCTTGCAGAGACATTAACGCTTCTCTCACAAGCAATAACACACACACAGAGGCGTAAAGCCGCTCCAGAGACTAGTTTCGCGCGCAGCAAGAAAGAAAATTAGCCGCTGCACGGTGTCGCGAAGTTAATGGCGCGCGATTTATCACGCACATCGAACCTTTTCGATGTTATCCTTAGGTGTTTGATCGCGCAGGCATGCGTTACTCTCTGCGCGACCCGGATTAATCGATACTGATCGCGGCTTCAGCGCGGCGGATCGCGCGTTGAATTGTGGAAAGTCACGATCACGTTCGGATAAAAAAATATGAGAACAGAGCCCCGTCATTAATTCGACACGAAAATTGCGGCTCGAGCCGTACAAAGGCCGACGATGATTATTTCGCGAATATTTCCGAGTTTGGACGATCAGTCTAATTTACTTCCTCGAAACTCCGGGGTCCAGAATCGTTTTTTATCAAATTTCCAGTTGGGTGCATTCCACAAATGCACCCAACTGGAAATTAGATGCACCGAAAGAGCACGAAAATAAAATCGCACATTAAACGAGCAATTTTAGCCGACGAAAAAGAAACGGTCCGCTAGATGTAGATGGGATGTCGGCTATTAAATGGATTAAACCGGCGAGCCGGTACGGCGATATTTTCGTTCACGAATAAATCGCCTCCGAGGCGCCCGGCCTCTGAATATTCAGCGAACGACCGAAATGCCGAGAATCTTGGGACATTCTGAGCGCGAACATACCGAGGTCAATCACGACCCCGCCGGTACAAATCCGCGCAGTCTCCGCCGCCGATTCGGCGCCGCGAAAATCTATTAACCGCCGGCGGCGTTAATGGATTTAACGGCTAAGAGCCCGGTTATCGTACGGTTATCGTCGCTCGCCCTCGCGCTTACCGAGGGGGTTCTTCGCCCGGCCACCCGTCACTTATGCATCATTCAGCATCATCGAATATTGCCGCGAGGGAAATCGAATGTCATACACGCGTCGTCGAGTTTTACGATGGCGAACCCGCCGTGGACACCGGATCAATGCTCGACTTCGAGAACGATCGATCACAAGGGCCGGAGGGAGCAGGAGGACGAGATGAGGGGGTCCCTTTCGTCCATCGACACAAGGGACCGGGAAAAGATGCAGAGAAAAACGAGGAGCAGCGCAAACAACTCGTGTAAGACGTGACGCGACAGGATCGTCGACTGCGATATCAACTTGAGTGCGGCGAACGTTGCTCGAAAGCTGGAGATGATTTAAGGATTTCAGGAGAAACGAGGGAAAGAAATCGGGTCCGGAGGGAGAGGGCGGGGAGACGGCTTTATGGGAGTCGTGCTAGCGAGATCGTGCAAGACTTTCGGCCGGGAATACGTGGATCGCTACGTGGATTGTTACGTGTACTACTCCGGATTGGCGGACTTTTCATCTTCCTAATGCAGACTACACACACACACACACACACGCGCGCGCGCGCGCGCGCATAAACAGTCATACGTGTGGACGTACACGGCGCGTACACGTGGGAAGAGGAATCTGGCCGATCTGCCTGCTTCGTACAACCGCAAGCAGCGATACCGTTACATTTATGGCGCGGTTTATACTGGAAGCTTCAGCCTTGATTTCCTCGAGCGTGTAATCCCATTCCGCTAACACATCGGACGTCAGTGAGGGGGATCGTTGATCGTCCTTAAATTACTCGCGAACCGAATATATCCGTAGTCCCCCCGCGTTTTAATAGTTCGTGGACGACCGTGTGTGATAATTGTGAGCGCATCGCAGCGCGGCCGAGAGTCCCGCCGTAAACGAGATTCAACGAGAGGCGGCGCGGCGCTACGATACGTAGCTTCGTGTAAACGGATCTCTCTGCGCTGTCTCCCTCTATCTCTCTCCCTTTTCTCCTCGTTTTTCATTTTGTCGGCAAAGCGCAGTCTCCCTACTTAGCGGCTTTACTGAAAAAGCGCGCGAATGACGTGCGCGCTTTTTCAGTATGAAAATTTTTAAGTAAACGAACTCTAAATTGTTTATATCGAGCCACTCGTTTACGTCGAGCTATCGAAAAATTGCACGCATTGGCGAGCGTACGCGCGGCGCGAAAATGTTTGTTAGCTTTTCGTCACGACCCGGATTAAACATGCGATTAAGTTTTCCGCGCCGGAGGGCGCGCTCGGATTTTCGATCCGGAAAACGATACGCCGAATTCGTCGACGACGCTTTTATTGAGATTGGAAATTCCGGAGGATTTCTCGTTAGACGGTGTATTCCGCCGTGAGAATGCCGCCGTTAGAATGCTCTTTCCCCAGAAAGGAGAGAAACGAAACTGGAACAAGCAATTACAAGCTTCTTCATTCGACAATCCGTACAAGTTACACTACACGTCTTAATTACCGGCACTTTTCTCCCCCTTTCCCCTGCCCTTCCTCGTTCTCTCTCTCTCTCTCTCTCTCTCTCTCTCTCTCTCTCTCTTTCTCCCGCCCCGGGGAGAAAATGCAATTCCCGTCTGATTGGGTCCTCCGCTCTCGCACTTTCTCCCTCGTGTGCCTCCCTCTCTCCCCATCCACAGTCGATCGGCCGATACGCAACGCGTTATTGATTCCTCCCCTCTGGAACATGTTACGTTAGGAGACTTATGTAATTGAAGGCGCGAGAGAGCGAGCGGAGCTCCTTTATGACGTTCCGCCGAGTCGCTTGTAGCGCGACAACGCCTCGCGCCGCGCCTTTTCAATAGACCGCCGTTTCGTGCGTCTGTTATCAATTGCTTTGTAGCGCGAACGGCGCAGCTTTACGGCGTGAAAACACATCCGGCAACTTGTGAAATCAGCAACGGAACCGTGTCGATTCAATAGCGCGCGCACAGAACCGATGAAGATACCGGGCCGCCTCTAGAAAATCGACCCCGGGGTCGTTAGGGGAAGCCGTGAGACAAAATCACCATCGATTGCGCAGCCGCAGCTGGAATTTCATTCTGAACGTCAAATAAATAATTTCGTATTGCGGACACTTTAAACATTCATCCGCAAACAGTCGGGCAGGGTATTTGCTTGCGCTCGCAGCGGGATTTAACCGAGTAAGATTCCATTCCTTCGCGCACGTTGGAATTTTTTTTCTTTTTCTTTTTCTTTCTTTCTTTTTTTCCGGTCACATTACTACTCACTGTTGATCTTCGTTGCAATTCGTCGGAGCGAGCATGATGATGAGCTACTGTTTTCCGTTCGACGGTGACGGAGACGGAGAGCGCAAACATCGTGACTACTCTATTGCTAGAGTGTAATCCACTGAACTGTAATAGTAATCTACGATCTACCGTGCTACGGTACGAACATCTGCTACGGTCCGGTCATTAAGGGAAACGTCGTTGATCAAAGATTCCTCCTATATATCACTATTAATAGACTAAAGCGTTTAGGAGAGAGGCCAACGTGGGTTAAAGCTATCTGTGCTACTTATCGACGGTGATCTATCGAAGCAGCGAGGGCCCAGGACTGCCGTATAAACGCCAAGCCCTTCGGTGCTGAGTACGCTAAATACAATATTACGGTTACATGCTGATCACTCTCTCTCTCTCTCTCTCTCTCTCTCTCTCTCTCTCTCTCTCTCTCTCTCTCTCTCTCTCTCTCTCTCTCTCTCTCTCTCTCTCTCTCTCTCTTTACGGTTTTATATAAAAATATATATAATATTATTTAAGAATCGCCCCTACACACACACACACACACACACATATATATATATAAAAATTTAGTTTATATACATATATATATATATATATGATTTATATGAGAATCATTAATTATGATCCTTATGATTTTTGATCCAAAATATTGGTGAGAAATCGGCAGATAAAATACGCGCTTGCGTGACGAAAAGACTGGCTAGCTGATAGCGTTGCTCATATCGCGATCGATCTTTTGGCGGCGCATTTAAATGTCCGTGATGAGTTAAGTGGACCGAAAGTTGAATACGAGGTATTCACCATCCATGTCAAGGATCATGGAACGATTTAATACGATCCGCTGGTCCTAACTGCCGCTCGTAATGCCGCGTCGTTGCGCGTAATTTCAGCGAGCTTCATCGCAACGTCCCGTCTCCGTGATTCCGCAACGAAACGATTCTCCGACGTGAAAGCGATCAGGACGCGCATAAAGGAATTTCGTGGCGATTAGCGATCCGAGAGCAGAATCTTGCCTTCCCTCCCCTGACAGAGAAAGAGAAGGGGAGAGACAGAAGATAATTGCGGAAGCGCAATCGTCGCGATCTGGTGATTAACCGACATTCAATTACGTGGGAATGGGTAAGATTATATCGAAGAGACAAGGACCGCTGTCGGAAGCTGCGAATTTCTATCGCTGATTCGCGTGCACGCAAATAAGCGAATATTTTGTACAAAATAAGCGAAATTTTTCAATTGAATTTTGTGACTGGGATTTGCAGATAAAACTACAAAGTGATCTGTAACTCTGCAAAGTATATCATTATTGTAAAGTGTATCATTTCGCAAACAAATTTGTCGCGACGCAAAGCAGCAGTGCATCATCGCGCGGAGAACACGCAGATTACATATTTTTATGTTTCAAACAAACGCATTAATTATATCAGAGACAGTGGCCGTGTGTTAAATAATTATTTTTAAATTCCCTGATTTTCCCAGGTTTCAGCTATTCTTTCTTACTTTTCTTACTTACGGTGCACTATTAACTACTACTTGCTCGTGCTCGTCTTTCCCGCTATACCCGAGATATCGCTCGGAATTTCTTTCTTAGCGAAATATCGAGTACATTCGTCGTCAAATGATAAAGAAACTGTCGCCGATGCTGATATGTCACATAGAACGGTAAACGGAAGTCACACTTGTCTCTTCTGCGAGAGAAACGAAGCGACGTTCGCGAGAATGCCGTAATATCCTCCGCCTCGTCATTTCAGGAAAGTAATTGAATTTGCAGCACACCCGTGCGCGCTCGTGCACGTGCTTACAGCTGGTAGATAGCATTATTATGAAAATGCGATTTGTGCCGCAACGTTGTTATCTCGGGGAAATACGACAGTGAATACAAGCCTGGCGCAGAGGACTGCGCTGTAACATTAAGATAATGCACGGTATGAACGGTAACTCGCATATATGCATATATTTGGTATTGCATGTAAGGAAAACGGCACGGCGCAGATACGATACGTATCGGAACTCGTAATACGCTTTTAACGCGCGGAACTCTCCAAAACGGCGGGAGCCGTGTGAATTTCCGTCTCGCGGCAATGAGTACTCTGGTGCAATCGCGCAACGAGGCTGCAAATAACATTACGTCGCAACGAATATAAACTCTGATGATAATGGCGAGCTTTTCAGATATTTAATGCTGCGACACTCGCGCACTGTCGTTTATTCCTCCGATTATTTACATCCGACATACGACATGAATTTAGCTCGCGCATGTGTGCGATGGACGATAGCGCGCGAAGAAAAATAGCCGCACGAGACACAATCGAAATCGACACGATTCATTCATAACGCCCTTACGATGCATGAAAATCCCTCTGAAACAAGAGTCATGCGAGTTATTATATCATCTCACAGCATTAACCACTCGAGCGCAATCACGTCGCAATTGCAAATAACACGACACGCGACCGTGATAATGGCTGGCTTCATTCAATATTTAACGTTGAAATTTCCAAGGCAATTGCGCTCGCGTTTATTTCCGCTGGTATATTCGCAACACACGTGTTTGATCGCGAGCGAGGCCCCCCTCTCTCTCTCTCTCTCTCTCTCTCTCTCTCTCTCTCTCTCTCTCCGACGAAGCTCTCTCCGCTACACATTAAATAAATAAATAAATACATCTGATGTAAAAAACGCGTTACTCTCTCGCACGAACGACGCACGAGGGTCGCACTTCGCAGGTCTGCGCTTCATACGTAAAATTTCCGCGAGGCGCTAAGCGGCTTATTTTTTATCGACACTCCCGTCGAAGGGAGCATTACGTTTCATTTTTCACAGGGCTTTTTATCGCTCGCGTTTTCGCGTTTTCGCTCTGCTCTTTATCGCGTTCATTTCCCGCGTGCATATCGCGAGCGGGGGCGGGTGTGTACGTGTACGGTAACTGCGTATTAGAAGCGTGACATTACTCGCGGAACGCCATTGCGAAGTTTGCTCACTCTGATGTATACTCACATCGTTTCCCTAATATATCTCTAGTAGTAGACTAACGCAACCCTGAGAGATTCTCTATTCGATGAACGTGATGAGGCATGGGAAACAATCCGTGCGATATGTCGAAAGGAATTAGAGAGAGAGAGAGAGAGAGAGAGAGAGGGGGGAAGGGGGAGGGAAAGAGGAAGGAATTACGAAAAAATTCTCTCTCTCTCTCTCTCTCTCTCTCTCCCTCTCTCTTTCTCTTTCGTTCGTCAACGCGCGCGGCATATGTGCTACGAAATGTAACGACACTTCGAGTTTCCCTCACGCTGAGATAATGCTATTTCAAAATCTTTCGTCAAGAGTGACGTGTCATCGGCCGCGTCACGGTCGTCGTCATCGCCATGTCAGAGAGCCTCAGAGCGCGACGGAGACCGGGATTTTTTTCAGCTCCAGCTGGATCAGCAGCGGATCACCACTGAGAGCTGCGATATACCAAAGACCACGGAGGGATTCACCCTCGTCGAGTATTCGAAGTCCGGCAATGGCGGAGCTCTCAAGAGTGGCGACGTGGCCGATGTGCGTGCGCGGCCGATGGAGAGTGCACGATCATCCGTCTCGTTTTACCTAGTCGTCGATTGCCTAGCCAGGAGCAAACGCGTTCTTTTATCGCAGCCTGTAAGAGAAAGCTCGACGAAGAAAAGAAAAGAAAAGAAAAGAAAAGAAAAGAAAAGAAAAAAAGTGGAAACCGAGATGGATATTTCTCGTGCCGCGCTGCAATCGACATTATCGCTGACCGCGTCGGAAAAATACGCTCGTTTGCACGTAGTTCCGCCTCCAGGAGCGCATCGGATCTCTTCTCTTCCTCTCTTCTCTCGTAAGAAACTCGACCGAGAAAACTCGGTCGTACAATCAATTTCGCCGTCAGAATAAATAATATGTCCGATGCAGTTAGTCCTCGATGGTTCTTCCTCGTCGCTCGTCGGGGATACGGCCGGAGGGGGGGGGGGGCGGAGGAAACGCGAGCAAACGCCACGTACGTGGCGATATTTTCAGAGAAATTATTATCGCGGCAGAATCCGACGTAGAGCATCGTTATTTAGGGACAAATCATTTTCTCCCGTCGATAATCAGACAACGCTGTCGCATGGTGGATGGCCGGTATAGATTATCGCAGCGTTTGCATAAGCGTGGCATTGTCCAAAACTATTCACAGCAACTTGCGGATCGTTCGACGATGGATCGTTGAAGCAGCACACAGTATAACAATAACAGCGAATATATTCGCGTGCACGATCCGATCGGTTCTCGCCCGGTAACGTGCCTTTCTCCATGTTTCGCGAGCCGTTACGGTCGAATTTACTTTATCGTTAGCTCTAACCATAAACATTCGTGGCGGGTGTAATGTAAACAAGAACACAAGAAAGTTATGAAAACTGGGGGAGGGACACGGCTCCGTGCGAATCGTCTCTCGTATATATCGCGATTAACACGGCTGCGATAAATTTCGCGAAAAGTCGCGTGAGAGGAGAAAAACGCGCGCGAGCGCATTTAAGTAGAAAAGATTGGGTTTAACGTCGGACTAGGCAGCGAAGATAAAAACAGCACTTTAAATATCGCCCTTAACACGCGCGACGTAACATTGGCAATAAAAATAATCCGCTCGAGTGCAAGCATTTGCATGCGAACGACGCGAAGACTCAACGATAGCCAATACGAAATCCCTCGAAGTATGTTATTGTAGCATGTCGGCGAAATATAAATACGATTTTTCAGCCTCATTACAGGGTGACTCTTTAATGCCGGAGTTCATAGAAATATCACGACCGTGACTGAAGTATCTATGTTTCTTTCTTATTGTATTGTTAGATGAAGGACATACATTTTTCATTGACTTGCCGAAGATAACGGTCTTCTTCACGATGTGATTGTTTCTTCTCACGACGAAAGAGAGTAAGAATAATATAATAAAAATACATTTTAGAATAACTGCAGATACGTATAATTGGGAAAAAGAATAAAAATTTAAAATAATGATTGCATATTGAAGAAAAATGAGAGAAGAGGAGTGTGCCAAATATAAAACTAACAATGTCCACAGGGCGCGGATATCGTAATAACCCGCGTAATATTTTTTATCTGCAAAATTTGCAGAAATATCATGCAGAATTTTGTCGCGCGGCGAGCAGCGATTTTTTTAAAAAGATATTGCTCAAGTACAAACAATGTGCGTGATACGATGAAATATTTTCCGGAATGTGTGTGAATCGAGACTGCAAGATATTTTAATAACTCCTATAAAAGGTCCCCGAGAATGCAGGACAGAGTGACGTATATTAGTATATTTTTTTCTCTCTTCCCGGAATCGAATTTGTCCGTATTGAATTGACGACTAATTTTAATCGATTTGACGTCACGGGCTAAATTGCTGGAAAAATGTCAGCCGAACCAAATCAAATATGTGAGACAATCAACCGCATTATTATTATCGTTGCCGAGTGCAAAATTGCGAGCGATTATAATATATATCGTCGGACTGCGCGTGCGATTTCGATTACGTCCTAGTTAAATAGTATTATAGTATTATATACGCGATGTTCCGTGTTATCAGGGCGCATCTTCACAGAGCGTAATTATTACGCCAACGCGGTTAAACACATAGATATATACGCGGTTAAACACACAGATATATACGCGGGGCGAAGCTAAAAAGATCATAAATATTTACGCCGCAGCAGGCAGAAGCGCAGAACGCTCGTCCCTTTATAAACATCATTCTGATTCACTCTGTGCGCCGAGTGCGATTCACTTTGCAGACTACTCTGCGCGCGCAAGTTCGCGTTAAAAGCAATGGTACATATCTATCCTGTATTACGGAGCGTGCGACGCGCGCGCGTGATACGCTTCAATGGGAATAATAACAATTTGCAACTCGCCCGGCACTCGCCTGATGCAACGATGAAAGATTTACGAGGTCGAAAAACCGCAGAGGTTTTCCCCCGTCAACAGAAAAGAGAGAGACAGAGATAACGTTTCATCGTCCGTTACGTTTTGTCACGCACGTTAAACGTTTAAATAACGACCGGAGACGAAGATCTCGTTTTTAAATACGAGTCGGTCTCGCAATTAGTCTCGCATTTACAGCACGATTATGAGCACGATCGTGGAAATGGATGTCGATTCGCCGACGGCGTTAGCGGAAAAACTCACTCTCACCGAGCCAATGTTTAACGGCTTTACTCCGAAATCGAGCGCGCGCACTCTCCATCTCGAAATAGTAGCACGGAATTAACCGGCGGAATAGCCACCACCAACCAGGAAGTCGTATTTCAATAGCCGGATGGATAAATGCAGTTCCGCGCGCCGCGCGATCAAGTTTTTCCGCAACGCGTCTCGACGAGCCGCGTGTTTTGATCGTCCCGCCCCCTACACCCGTAACACAAGATACACAAACGGGGCTTTCTTTGTATGCCGCGGCGTATGTTTAGATTGCGAGAGATTACACCACACTCTTCTCATTCTTTCCGATAGGTCCTAATAACTTTTTGCATTTTACGGCCGCGCGCGCGCGCGCGCGCGCTCTCTTCTCCTCGCTCGTCTCCGCCCGTTTTCGCGAAGACAGAGGCATTCTCCTGAAATTCTCGCCCGAAGACAAACACTGCTGCTTTATTTTTCTTAACAAGACTGTCTATCGTCTGTACAGTTTACTTAGGCCGGCGTGATTCGCTCGCTAAACACCGGGAGAACTCACCGGGTTATGTAATGAAATTAATGAGAAGGCTCGTTCGGATCGAGAATGAATTTCTCGAGACATGATGATCTCAGGTGCGAATACGACTGAACGGGCTAACGCGGCCCGGTGTGAGATCTGCGAGAAACGATCTTACGAGAGCGAGAACATCCCCGGCGAGAACACACCTCGGTCTCTAAAAATATATCCAAAAGGTGAAGTCCAACATTCCAGGAGGAAATCAGCGCCCTACCGTATGCGTACGGTCGATATAGCGATCGATATAGCAGTGAAATAATGAACTCGACGTATGAATCGATGAACTCGCAGAAGTCCCTTCGCGGCAATTCCTCGCGAAATCACGCGATCATGAAGTTGCTAATCGCGACGCGGCGGCCGCGCGCGCAAATTCCTACGCAAACGCCGCATAATCGCATCCGTCTCCTACGCGGCCGGTCGGATCCCAAGATCAACAGAGAGCGCCGCAACTGGTGGCAAACGTCTCCGCCGAGACGTTTGCTCATCTTCGGCGAATTCGATATCGCGATCAAACAGCGCGCTCAACAATCCCCTGCATATTACATTTGCCCCCCTGCGACGTGCCGCGCTCGCGCGTCCGCCATGCACTTCGACAAATTTCCGCTACCGGACATAGGTATTCCATTGGGTGTGCACGTGGGGACGTGCTTTCTCGATCGTTTATAGGAAATTTCAACAAATTTCCACAAAATCACTAGACATGAGCACTGAGGGACAGATGGAGGGAGAATAGGTTTCTCCGTCTATGGAAGAAAATAACCACGTGTTCCATTAGCCGATACTCAGTTACCGTCAAAGAAGTTTCGCTCCCTTCACCGGGCGAGCTCTATACTTCCGGAACTAAACTTCGCGAGAGTGCAGATCAGTAGACGCAAAAACTGATTACACGCCACGTTACTCTTTCTCTCCTTCCTTCCTTCCTTCCTTCCCCTTTATTTACTCGAGAATTTATTACGGCAAATGTTTATTCTCGGGGGAGCTTATTACGCGGGCAAACGTTTATCCGCGATCGCGGCCAATCTTCTCGCGGAAAGGCTCACGATACAAATCTCATAATGTGAGACGGTGCTCGAAATGAAGGAGCATCCGATAAACTCGCCCCGTCGGCAAACGATAGTCTCACGTATTTCGGCCATTAAGCCGCGTTCCGGCGCTCGTGCAAATCGATGCAGGACACGACGTCGTTTCATGCCGACGAAACACTAATATCTGAGAAATTACATCGCTCTCTCCCCCCCCGGTCTTTCTCTCTGCCTCGCGGCGTCGGTCGCGCGTTCAATCGATGACGTGTGAGAGCCCGAGCGACGACGTCCACCATCACCTTTGCCTTGCGTCATGCCTTCCCCAAAGGAACCGAGTTTCACGAGTGTCGCGACCAACAACGCTTTCCCCGCGCTTTCCGTGCCGCTCGCGGCAAAGGGCTCGCGCGCGCAATTTCACGCGTAGAATTGCGCCACTTCGGCTTTATCGTGCGCTTATTACATTCCGCTTGAGGATGCGCATTATATGTGATACCACACGGAGAGAATTCGAGCGCGTGAGGGTAGACCTGGTGCGCTCTCATTTCCAGCGCGGTCTCAACGAGCGCAGATTTTATGAAGTATGAGCACTCGCTTTGCCCCGCTTTGCTCTTTGGCGTTATATGCGCGCGTGGTAGAGACGCCGAGGAATTATTAGCGGGCGGGCGCACAACTTTGGTCGAAAGGGTGCTATACGTTGAATCATTTAAAAGCAACAGCGGTGATTCATCTTCACCACCAGATGCTGCGCATCGCGCGCGCGCGCGCGCGGCCGTCCCCGTCTGATTCGTTAAAGATATTTGTTTGTAGCAAAGTGTCTCTTTCGACGGTAACGACGGTTACCGACAGGAGTGAAATAGAGCTCACTAAAAGCATCGGCTGGCACACGGTCGAGGTCGAGGTTTAATTCGAACGAATTTTCACGCGTCCGCAATTTTCGTTATTTCGCGGTAATGAAACATATTAACGATGCAGATTGCAAACCGCGCATAAAGCTGCTCTCGCTGCGAAGAGAGATAGAGCGACAGAGCGAGCGAGAGAGAGAGAGAGAGAGAGAGAGAGAGAGAGAGAGAGAGAGAGGGCGGAGGGGGAGCGTATAAAATCGATGCGAGTTAATATTCAACGCATTGCCGTAATTCGTTGCAATCAAACTTTTTTCCGGGAAAGGAAGAACGGATTAAACGCAGCTGCTCGCGCTTCCTCGCGCATTTATTAATCAATGTCAGAAATTTGTCGCCGCGTAAGAATACTTTATTTTCGCGAAAATCTCTCTCCGTCGCTCTTCCCGCAGGACGCAGTCTCACGACATCACGGCAGGAAATTTATTTTATACACGCGCAAGGGAGCCGGAAGTTTTCTATCTCGAATATGTCGGACGCGATTGAAATTCCGGGCTTCCCGTCGATCGAGATGGGGCCTATCGATGCCCCATCGTCGACGATTCTGCACAACGTGTCTCGTTTATGAAATAAATTCTGTTTTGTATTTTCCAGAGGCTGCAGCCGTTTCGTGCAGCTCGAGAAGCGCCTCGCGGGAAGCTTCCGTCGGATTGCGACGGATCCACGTCGCAAGCCACGTCAGTGGGGCCGATTGGACGGATCGAGAACGCGCGCGCCTATCTCTCGCGGGACTTGCATACTCAATACCGAACACTTTGCACATACATGTAAACTGTGATGTATAATTTAAGATTAATACAATATGCCTGTATGCGCGAGCATGCGCTTGTCAACTAGTGCGAGCGATAGGCTCGGGAGCTACGGAAAAAGAATAATAATAATAAACCAACTGTCAAGAGTGTGGATGATATTATCGCAACGTTATAAATGTGTTTCGATCAATATGGCTTGTTGACGATGTACTTAGTTTGGAAGTCATAATAATAAACGACTATCTCTATTCACACACATACGCACACTGTTCGCATCATTGGCGTCTCGAATCGACCAAGAATAGTTTCATCGACACACGCACACTCGTTTCAATGGAGTAAGAGAGAGAGAGAGAGAGAGAGAGAGAGAAAAAGACTCGCGGGATATATTAGAAGCTCTCGCGCGTCCCGGTCAGTCAATGGGAAGCCGAGCAGCAGTATCATGGTCTTTTATTACGAGAGCTGAAATTGTCCCGTATATCGAGTGATATTGGAAACTTAAAACAGCGGGCCGCGCGCTAGTCGGCCCACAAAGAGAGAGGTTAGCATACTTTGAGAAAGCCGAGAACAAAGCGGAAATGCGCGTCCCTTTGTCACGGGATGTCACAGGATGCAACATACGGGTCAGTATGACGGATTGCTTGCCTCCATTCGGACGATAATGCAGAGACATAATTGCCGAAAAAGTATTGGTTATCGAAAATAGGGCCTATTTTTCAAAATTTTTTGCAGCCTGATAGTTGCGATCGATTAAGTTGCAACCAATATTTATACTGCGTTCTCTGGTCCATTCATACTTTTGCGGAAGCGATCTTTTCTTGAAACGTGGATGAAATACAGTACATGAGACTTGTAAATATTTCTGTATTGTTCTTTCTAATTTTCAATTTCTGTCAAACTTTTCAACGTAAGAAAGCAATTAAGAAATTACGCGAAACCAGGAAATATGTTGTATTATTTATCTCTTTAAGTATCGCTCTTATTTAATCTGTTTAATTCTGCTTAATCTGCGTAATATTTATTTTTCAGTTTCATTTTTTAAACATCTTTTTTCATTCATTCAACGAAGCTCGACTCCTGTCGCTAAACGGTCGATAAATTGTTACAACAACGATCACGGTGCAAAATTAATTGAATTTGTCATAACTGGGAGCACTGCAAATATCATTGTCAACAAAGTCAACGAATGACTTTTTCGGCAACCTCTGCATTATCGTCCGAATAGAGGCAAGCAACCCGTCACAAGCAAACTGACCTGTATGTGCTGTGTACACCCTGTACACGCTTGACGTGCGTGTTTCGTGTACTAATGGCCGGGCCGGCGAAAAGCGGCTCTGCTGCTCCTTCGGCTTCTGAGTTGTTCTCTCTGTTGCATTACCAATAAGTCGATAATAATGCACGCATTTGTGCCGTTACATCCCGCGGAATGTCCGCTCTTCCGTTCGAGCGCTCAAGCGCGGTCTCTCTTCTATCTCGGACAGAAAAAGAAATGTTTCGACCACATGGGGCGAGGCTTTCCACAGGCGCGCGTATCCTTCCCCGTCGTTTCCTTCGTCTTGACCGTCTTGACTCGAGCGGAACCGAAGCGAAATATCCTCGTATTACAATGCGTGAAATTAATACTTATCCGCAGGCGGTGCGCGCGTTCCGCAGCGTCCCTCGGAAACGCGCAAGGAAACGCGGATTAATATCCCAAAAGGGACCACTCCGCCGAATCCACTAACAAAGCAAATAAAAAGGCCTGACCCTTTCCGATCACGCGCGCTGTCGTGCCTTCTCATTTTATTCCCTGTAATGGCGCATACCCCGCGCTCTCGCTCTCTTAATCCGTCGTCAAATATTTAATAAAGAAAATCGGCACCCCTGTGTGCCCGGCTTTCTGCTGACACGCGAGTAAGCGCCATTGGAGGATCGTCCGTCACGTAAAAGAACTCGCAAAGCGTCCTCTCGTCTCGTTCTCGTTTGATCCCGCGATGACTCGTCATTCCAACAACCCAAAGAAAAATCCGTAACATCACAATCACATCACAAATTAAAACTTGGACGATCACCAGTGAACGGTCGAGGATACTTGGGTGGGAAATATGTAAAAATACGCGAGAAATCATCTCTCTCATCCCGGCGATATCGCTCTCAGCCAGCCTGGCAGATCTTTTTAAAATGTAAAAGGAGAGAGTGTCGTCAATTCCCCCTCCCCCTCCCCCTCTCCTCTCTCGCCGGCGAGCGACAAGGTTTTTGCGTGTTGATGAGAGTTAATTTAGCAGACACGTACAAGGAACGGATGCAAATCAGCCATCTAAAGCGTCCGTCCGTCTTATCTGTCGCATTTATCCTCGACGCGGTAGGGATGCGCAGGCGGTAGGGACCGGCCGGCGGCGGGAGTAGTTGGCATTTAAGCGTCGCCAGGACGAAATGAGATGAAAATTACGAGGTCCCCACGTCCGAGGGTAGCGCGTGCCGTCCGCGGGCGGAACGATGGGCAAAGTTTCCCGTTGCGGACAAAAAGGCCGGAAGGCGGAAAAAGCGCCGGAGCTTTCCGCGCGACAGGAGCAGCGTGAGGAGCGCACGGAACGACGGAAAACAAAAGCAAGAGGATTATTAATGAGCGCGTTAAGTCAACGAGGACCGCGGCATTACGTAGCGTGAGGCAATGGTCCGTCCGTTTCCGTTGACAGACATCGACGGAAATTGGCCGCTTAATTATCGTCCGCTCTCTTTTTCAGCACAACCCGACAAGCGGACGAAGCGAATAAATTGCGAGTCCCTTCGGGACGTGCTTCGTCGCGTTATAACTCGGCGATGTGGCGCACGGCAGAGCGAGAGCGGTCGCGCACGAGCGCTTCTTAGCGGCTACTCTCGTGATGCATTAGAGGCGGGTTAATTCACTTCGGAAGCGAAGAAGGCCGCGAATTCGATTCGAAGGATTCGCCACTACATCGCAGTGGTTCCCCCCATCAGTTTCGCGTCACGAGATATTCCGGCCGAAAAACAATTTCAAACAACGTACCGTGTCTATGAAGCTAAAATAACTCCGATCGCAATCAAATGGACGGAACGATGGAAGTGTTCCCACATAAATTACAATGTCGAAAGTTACAAATACCTGGAGGTGAAACAGAGCTCAAATGTAACACGCAAAATTAAATTAAGCTCGGAGTATTCATAAATCGTGCTCTCCGAAGTTACGAATATATCAGGCAGACGAATAAAACAGGCAGAAGAGAGAAAATTTAATGTGTTGAATATTTTCGACTAATCGGAAGAATTTCGGTTCCATATAAAATTTGCAATTACACAAAAGCTCGGGAAATTATCCATTAAATTAAATTACACAAACATTTTAAATAAATATTAAATTGCGATAAAGCGTTGCGCGCACGATCATTGTAGATATTGAGGAGCAAATTAGTCGGAAATTATGTCGAGACTTTTTGCAGCGGATTAAAAATTAATAAAGCAAAGTGCGTTGGGAGTGAAATCGTCCCAATCGACAAAACAAATCAGCTTGAAGGAGCAAAAGAAGGAGCAGAGGATTGATCAAGGAGTTAAGCTGTCGATTAATCAGGCGGTGGATTATATATGCACGTCACGATTATCGCCGTGTTGTCGTTTATAACAGAATTATCTAAATTACGCTATTCACAAAGAAATCATTAGACTCGTTATTAATTATCCAAACGGAGACAACAGCGGAGCGTATGTACAACAACGATCGTATATATCGAGTTGCAAACTGGGAATGAAATATCGCGGCCGTGCTGCAGAAGACGAACTTTACGCGTAAATAACGCGTTGGAAATCGTATAATAGTTCAATGTTTACCATCGTTAAGGGAGAACGGATTCCAATTTGATTAGAGAATCGCATTACCTCGTTATTCATGCGACGTACCGCCCCCGTTCCGTCGCCATTATTGTTGCATTACCATAGCGTATTATCCGTGATGATGGCAATTAAATTTGTTTTCAGACGATGTGGTCTACCAAATTATTGATACTCTCGCGCGGTCGCGTTGAAAGCAGCCTGTATTCCCATCACGGATATTGTTGTATGCATGTTTAAAAACGTTTCGATTAAACTTTTTGGTTTTTCAGCAAATTTCATATCGTCCCGCTCGTTTCCTTTCGTCTTTGTGTTTCGCGAAAATTGTACGCGCAAAACGGTGCAAGTTTCATATGAAAAGAATGAGCGAAATACACGGCAGAATTTATTCAACCAAAGAATATACGAAGCTAAACGTTAAAATAAAACCATAATATGTACAATGAACTGTTTTTTAATTGAGAACCCGAGAAATATATTATTCTCCATCAAACTCGTGACGCGCGTGGCCATTGCACGACGCAAATGTTTATCGATGATGATTAGATGTATCCCTCGCACGTAGAGAGGAGAGTAGCAGTTGTTGGTTTTTGGAAAAAAAAATATTTTCCAATCATCCCCCAGGAGGAAACGATATTAGCATCGATGTTGAGAATCGCGAGAAGAAGTGAAACGAACGCGAAGTCATCGGTCAGAAGAAGCACGATCCTGCCTTACGCGAATCTAATCGACAAAGAAAGTTCGTCCCGTGTCGATAACGACGCGCCACGTCAGGGATGAAACGAGAGAGAGAGAGAGAGAGAGAGACCAGGAGGACGAAAACGGAAAACAAAGAACGTCGACGGAGTCGTTAATGAAACGTCGACGTCGACGATGGTGGTGGTGGTGCGATAATGGGGAAAGTGATAAGTATCAATCCTAATATACCGCAAGCCCTCTAATTAACTTCTACGATGGAAAGTAAATGAGTAAGAATATTCCATGCGTCGCGTTCCCCGCGGTAATTACGTCCTAATGAATCGATGGGTGCGTTTCGCTAGAGAACGGAGCCTAGCGATCTATGAATTTGTTCTTTGTCCCTCTTAGTTTCTCGGCCAAGTTATAAATTATTCCGTAATAATGCACATCAATTAATGCAAGTAACAACGTCACATTCGACGGAAGATACCATTGCTCGTCACATAATAATGTAGAAATATTGTATATTTTTGTGCAGGAAGCGGCGGAAAAATGGAATTTTTTGCAGAAACATTTCCCGCGGGGTGAAGTAAACGCGATGGTTATTATTCGGTAATAGGTTCAATTTTCTCATAAATCCCAAGCTAATTTTATAAATTATGCGTGTTTATATATATATATATATATATATATATAAATTTCCTCTGTCTCTTTCCTCATCGAACTGACGGATTACGGCAAATTCGCGGAACGTTCGAAAGCCTCGAACAAATTTATACAGCAGCCAGTGCTTATCCGCCACGCCTTACGAGAGTGATATTTGCGTTATAAAAATTTATCGGTCGTTGAAATTCAAGCAGACTTGTGCCGGCGCACAGCCGTAAGCTCGAGCGAATAACGTCCGTCGCCCGGGCTTTACCGTTAAAACCGTTAAAACCGCGCGCCCCTTTTTCTTGAGTTCCTCGTCGCGGAATCGCAATCGACGTTTGCAAGATAAATTTTATTCCGTTTGTCTGTCCGCCCGCCCGCCCGTCCGTCCGTTTTTCCTTCCTCCCTCCTCGCTTTTCTTTATCTCGCCGAGAGGATTACTGTAAGGTAAATTCACTCTTTACGCTTGTGTCAGGTAAATCAAGATGAAATGACTTGCCACGCACGTACCGAGAGATCTTGCGCGAAAACGATTCTCGCGCCTCGTAAAACACGGCTGCGGGCCCCGTTCTTATTGAAATACCCAATGCTCAAGATATTGCCTCTATTATTGCTTATATGATATAAGCGCGTCGAACATCTCGTTGCATTTTAAGCACCAACGCAACCGAAAACCACTAATTACACTTGCAAAATGCCAATCGCGATCTACAATCTGTAATTAATCTAATGCTGTTTCATCGATTATTAATGAAGCTTTCGATGATTAACCACATCTGATCCGTTCTTCGGTTGTGTAAACCCGAACTTACACCTGTGACGAAAACTTGCACGCTGACGATCATCGGGAACCAAATTTCCGTCCGAAGCGAAGATCGTTTCGTACGCGTGCGAAACAACGTGGGAAATTTTATCACGCTGCAGTTTTAAAGCGACTCGTAGTACGCATATATAGTTCTGTGCACATAGGAAGCATAAGGAAACGCGCGCGTTCTCCGATAATAAAGGAATTTAATCATCGAGTAGATTGCTCCTATTCAGAATTTCACGTTAGAGCGAAAGAATCTTGAACGGCATTCAGCGTGAGAACAATGCTTTTGCTCAATAGGCAGAAATCTGTGTAATAAATGCGACCGATTGCAAAATCGGACTAACGGGACGTCATGTTTTTCGGAGAATTCCCGCGTGACTCGATCGGCAGCAAGTTCTTCCGACCGGAAAAAGGAAAAAAATTGCACGTCACACAGTAATATCAAGGCGGAAAAGATCTGTTGTATTTTTCAAGTTACTTTTTAAAGAAACCTTTTATTACGAAAGTGACGTTTGATCGTCTAAATCGTTTCTAATATTGTAATAACTTTTAGTTTTATCTGCATTTCATGGTCATCATTAATATATAAATGTTAAAAAGTTTGTACTAAAAAATAAATAAAAAAATTAATTTAACAGAGATTTTCTTTGTTACCGTGAGAAATTCAATGTTATAACCGTTCACACTAGCGGTTGATCAACGACCGCGTGTCTAACTAAATACGTACGTCTTATATATTTGATAATTGTTATTATTCTTGTTGCGACGTGTTAAAATATTATCTTTATATGTTAAGATATTGTCTTTAAATTAAAAAAAAAAAAAAAAACAAATCTATTGTACCCGAGTGAAAAGTTATTCATTCTTGGGAGAAGGCATCGGCACTGTGCATCGTAGAGAAACGTCTTGCTTTGCGAGCGTCGACGGAATTATCGTCTGCAATTATAGACGAGCGTGCTTCTTTTTCTTTTTTCCTGGCTTTAGTAGGAACAAACAGATAGCGATCTAACAGAAAGAGTCATTGATGCAAATGTAACCATAATTGCACGCTACATAGAGGAATTTCACGGATTAATAACTAGAAATAATTCTGCGAACTGCATGACTGCACACATACGGAACGCGTTGAGAGATAGAACAAATACGAATACACAGTGACCTGAGTTTAATCGATTCGTTTTTTCGCATAATCGAATCTCGATATACAAACCGACGTACGAACCTATAATTAAAATGCGCAATTCGAAGTGTTATCATACGGGCTGTGCGCCTTCATTTGTTGCGACAAATTTTCCGGGAAATTCGGGAGGTTCTCGCAAGGGTGCGGAGTCGCAAAGGCTGCGCGTATATTTACGCGAAATGACCGCGACTTTCGACGGAAACTGCAAAGTAGCGTTCCGCACGTGCTTTTCGCTCCGGCATGCGGGCGGCATGAGAAAATTAATGTTCATATATATAAAAACAAAAACAACTCGTCGTACGACGTCAACAGTCAAACGCAGCTTTTCCTCCGGACATACACGTTGTTTGCGTTGTGACGGGTTATTACTGTATTTCCAAACATTACCCCCCCTCCCTCTCTCACTCTCTCTCTCTCTCTCTCTCTCTCTCTCTCTCTCTCTCTCTCTCGTCTCGCGTTCCCTCCGCATCCGCGCGTCTGTTTTTTCTTCTACCGTGCGACGTCGTATAAACATAGAATATCAAGAACAATATGAATGTTGTGGCGCACGACTGAGCGTCAACCGAAGGATATATTCAACCATCGCGTTGTTGTCTTTTGGACCATTCAACAAGAACGTAACTATCTCAGTGGACGAGTATGCAGGACGAAATATGCAGGCAAGTTCGTCTTTCGATCTTTTCCTTGTCGCGGAGATCTCGATCGATGACTGTCACACGATTGTCAACGGGTATTCTTGTTCGCAGACACGTATGGAACGTAAATAAATGTTTGGGAAGCCCTGTGCAAGTTTCGAGTATATTAAAATAAACACCTTTACTATTAGCGTACTGGCGGTAGCTCGCTCGACCGACCGGTACTGTGCGTGTCTGATTCACGTCGATCCGCGAGTTTTACTGGATAGACGTTAATTTCCTGCGAGAACGGGAAAAAGGGGAGCGACGGGAGAGGGAAGGAGAGGGAAGAGACGCACGGGGGAAAATATCCGACTTTCCTTCATTCGTCGGGCGTACCGCCGATAATGATACCTTCACGCTTATCGTCGCATTTATAGTTACGTCACTCGCGCGAGTGACTTCGATCTAATAATAAATAGAATTCAATCTAAGCGTAGGGGGTTACCCCGCAGCGCGGAAAATTCAGTCCGGTTCGAGAAGCAGTCGATTTCAGTCTCCAATTCCGATTCGCGATTCCGATTCACTTGGCGTACATCTGAGAAACGCTGCTACTCCTTGTCAGAGCTGAATTGCCGTCCCCTCTAAGTCGCAGTCGTTATTTGCACACGATATTCTTTAAAACGCAAACGAGGGCGCAATTTTCTTCCGTCAGGCAGCTTCGAGAGCGGAGAGCGACACGACTGGAATGAATTCCTCGTTAAATTACAACGTTAACTGTGCGAACATTCTGAAGCTCGGTGGAGGAGAATCGATGCGGAACCTGTTTCGGACCTGAGCTATCAAACGACACGATTGTCAGAGCGGATTCGCTGCAAAGGTAGCGGCGGCGCTGGCAGGCTGCTGGCTGGGCTGCTCGAAGAGCATGAAATTGAAACGAACGTGTCAGCTGCAAGTGGCACTTCTCACCTGACACTTCAGACATGCTACCAGAGCTTAGACGCCGACATAAAGAGCCGGTGTACAATGCTCTAATACTTGCTGTATTAGTCTCACAGGAGCCGCTCGTTTGTTCGAAAAGTGCAGTAAGGAAAAGAGGGCACACGCGCCAGGCAAAGTTCCAAAGTTCATTGTTTAGATGATCTATTTAAATCGCGACGGAATTCAGGTCAAAGTTCCGCTCGCGAGAAAAACAAAACCGCGGTCCGATACGACCGGCAAACGAAAAAAGAAAAGAGGCGATCCTTGAGAAAACAGATCGATCCCACATAAGTCTCGCAAATATTCCTCCACGAGAGAATTTTCCTCCCTCTCATGTCGAGGCTTTTTCTCTTACTGTATGTGCGATAACAGAAAGAGGATATCTGCTCGACAGTAACCACTTTCAGTCTCAAAGAAACGCAGCTATAATGATCTTTTCTCCTTTGCTGCCTTTGCGCTCTCGTGCGATAAAAAATAATAATTGTTGAGACATTAGCGACACAGAGAGAGAGAGAGAGAGAGAGAGAGAGAGAGAGAGAGAGAGAGAGGGAGAGTGAAGAGAAGTATCCAAATAAAAAGTACAGAACCGAAAAGAACAGATGTCTCGTGTAATTTCTATGCCAGTTATATGAAAATTACGTAGTGCAATTTTCTGCATTTTTTCGCTAAAGCGGCGTCAAAGCCGCAGCCAGATTACCCGGGCGTTTTCCTCGGTGGTTTAAAATTGTGACAGCTATCTCGGTGCTCCTTTTTTTGCCCTTTTCTTCGTCCCTCTCCGCTCTCCTCTGCTCCCCCTCATCCTCTCTCTCCCTCTCTCTCTCTCTCTACCCGTTTCCTCGTATCACCGTGTCCTCGCGCATCCTCTTGACATAGACTCGGATTACCGCAATCGTTCTCCGCGGTAATGAGGAATAATTGCGGGAAATCGGAGCCGCGTCGAAAGGAGAGAACTCGCCTCGCCTAGTGGAGAGATCCCTCCACTCCTCGCAGGGCTTATAAAAGCGGATTTTCCGCATTAAGTCGTTACCCGCGTCATTACGCAAAGTGTCACGCGTGACGCTCGCTGCGTTAGCTCTGCCCCGCAATTTCGTTTTATCGAATTAGCACGGAGCGAGTCGCGAGGAGTCGCGCGTCCTCGCGACGAGGCACAGACACGCGCGAATACGTTCAAGAGTAGAATTTGCAGCTTATACGAATGCAGGATGTGCCGAATTTCCGTCGCGTCATCTTCGATCAGTTTCCGAATTATTCGCCGTAGACTTCGTCATTATTTCGCTGCGACGGATGAGAGAGGGAATTGGACGGGAATATGGTGTAATTTTTAATTTGCACACCAATCAGTGTAAATGGAGGCAAATGTGAGCCCGAGTACAAACAGTAACCGGAGAGCTTTCGCCGTGAAGAGGAGCCCCCCCACAAGGGTAGAAGCGTTCCGCTATTTATAGCGCTGCAAAAGATGCGGTATTAAAACGCGAAAACGCAGCTTTTCGTGCTCGCTGGCCATATCGACTTCCATTTCCACTAATTTGCGTCCCCTTTGAGGGCCAGCCGAAATTTTCTCTTGTTTGTGTTTTGTTTGTTGCTTCCCACAACGTATAACAATGACCCCGTGAAACGCGATATATTTGGATAACAAAGACGAAGCTTACTCGTGGCGCACCTCGACGCGGATTATATTGCGGAGCTTCGGGACCGTTAGACCGAAAGAAAGTTTATGGATTCGCGTCATAATAACAAGATAACACGATAACAATATCGCGTACAATGTCCGTTACATCACAAGCGACACGGCGGAGAGGGGACACGAAGGGAGACATCAAGGGGGTTTGCTTTTACGTCGTCAACAATAGAGACGTTACTGCATACCTCCTGTCCCGTGCTCTAAGAAACGTCGAGCCCGGATTTATACGCGCGGCCGAGTCCATAGAAAAGCGCGTTGCGCGCGAAGCTCTCATTACTTCCTCTAATTACACCAATTTTCCGCGGGATCCGGCACGACGAGCCGCACGTCGCGCGAAATGATGTCGCGCGTTACGACGGGAAGGGGGCGCCTCCCAATTAGCCCATGACCGCGAAAAGCTCAGGTGGCTTCGTTATTACTCCGTTCACCTGCGGGATCACGGACGACGGAGACGATCCCGGCGGCGGTCCACCTGACCGGCCGCCATGCCAGTTCTCGACGGACTTTACGCCGCGGCGAGGGCCCGGAAACACGTAATGGATTTTCGCCAGGGGAGCCGGCCAGCGCGGCGGTCGTTCGTTTCGTTACAATGTCCGACGTAAGCAACAAAAGGAGGACACCACCACGACGAGGCGAAGCGGCGCGACGCGGCGGCACCCCCCCCCCCCGCCCGGCCGACCTGGCAACTCAAGCGACATCACCGGCCGTGATTTAGTCCCCGCAGCACTAAGGGCTATTCGAGGAGCTCTAATTCCCAGTTGCGACATTGCGGCGACTCTCTCTCTAGCCAAGGCACTTGCCGCGGGAAATCGCGCTGAAAGACACCGCGCGCGCCGCGATTCCGGCGAAACTGGCCGTGGAACGCGCGCCCAGTGTCCTGTACACTCTCTCTCCTCCAACGTCACAGCTCGCTCAACTTTATTACGACGTAAGCGGGAATACAAGGTGAGTCGCGGACGAGATGAAATCCGCCGTTACACGCAATCTCACTATAGGTAGCTACGCCCACGCTCTGCGCCAAACGAGCCGCTCGTCACGCCGCAGTCGCGTAATCGTCTCATTGGCCGGCCGAGCGTGACCCGATGCTGTTAACCCGCCGAAATTGAATCGTTATGAGGTAATACGAGAGAGACCTTCCCCTTGGCGGTAATATCGCCTTACCCCGTGGTAAGGCGAACGAATGGGAACGACCACGACGATGACGACGACGACGCGGATGGCGGCGGCTAGAGTACAGCGTGCACAACGGCCTCGTAAAAATTCCGGCACGTGGCCGGCGAGGCCTACGAGTACCGTCAATCACGTCGACTTTTTGCGGGCGGAAAGTAGAGAGCCTGGGTAATCCGCGCCACGTAAACGTCAATAAATCACTGGCCCGTTTCGCGCGCGCGCGCGCGCGCACGCACGCCGTGCTATGCTGTGTGTGTGTGTGTGTGTTGTTCCGCAACGTTCTCGGCGATTTCGACCGAGATTTCGGATGCTCGCCGGCATCGTCGTCGAGATAAAACCCTCCCCCCTCTCTTCTCAAGAGTCAGGAAGAGAGCCGTGAGTCTTCGCCTTTCTCGTCTTCCGCCCATGCAAATGCGTTGGTGGCTACGAGCTTTAAGCGGCTGCAGGAAACGCGCGATTCTCTGTTGTGTGAAACGCGATAGCGTGTCGTAACCGTCTCTGTTCTTATCTCGTCGCACGTTACGGCGGAAGTTAATTGCACGGGAGATCCTTCGAAAGACAGACAGAGAGGCAGAGAGACAGAGAGACAGAGAGAGAGAGACGTGATCATGTACACGTATATACGATGCAGACGAAAGTCGGCAAAGCGAAGATCGAAGAGGAATGGAAGCGGACGGGGATGAATACTGGCGAGCGTAATATAAAGCTTACAGGGTGCAGCTTTTTCATTAAGCTCCATAACTGCTATTCATTTTCATAATGGGACGTCGAGCGCTTTGAGCTTATTAAGTTGAATTTATCTCCCTCAAAGTCCGATGTGTCTCTCTCGTTTAATATTGACAAATGCGAGAGCTCTTTAAAATTGAAAACGCCGCTTGGCGCGCTCCGTGTCTTCCACTCTCTCGCCTCTCCCCTCTTCTCTTCGCTTCGTCGGCGTTTCACTTAGTATTTGTTCTCGCGCCGGCTAAAGACAGCAGAGCGCCAAACACGAGTAGAGAGAGTGTTTTGAAAAATAGAAACGAATTGTGCGTCATACCATTTCGGCGCGTAAATAACAGAGAGAATGGCGCGGCGCGCGGCAGCACGGTAAGACCTTACGACTTCATGACGCTTGTAATTTTACGACTCCATGGCTGACTCGTTTCAAACTATCGGAAAGTTTACAGCAATGAACAATTTCCTCTCACGCTTCACTCTTTCTCTTTTCCCGCGCCGAGACTCGCGCGATGAACGACACTGAATTATGCTTTCGCGCCAACTTCCTAAATCATTTCTAAATTATTCTTTCGACAGTTTTGAGAATATTCGACGCACGCACGTTCTGCGAGAACCTATTAAGTAATACGAATGATCTGTGCTTTCGCAAATACGCCAAAAGAAAGGAAAGATAAAGCCAGACAGTGCATATGCTGTGTATCGCAAAGTTGCAGTATCCCACTAGCGAATAAAAAATTTACGGAAGAAGCGGACGCGCGCGCGCGGGGAAATAAAGACTCAGTAGTAAAATATTAAAATGTGATAAACGTAAGACCGCGTTAAATTGATCGGGAAACGCATACACGTCGCTCATCGACGCCTTTGTAACGCATACTGACACGTTTTCTTCATCCAACTTTCATCCGTAAACTCGAAATTTCATGAAACTTCGCGATACCGACGCGCAACATCGTCAAGTACTTCTTCTCTCTTCTTATTACACGCTCGATATCCTCCTCTTCGCGTTACATATGCATGCCCTATTCTTCTACGACGCTACACCGACTTACTTTATTGACAAGCGATATATTATCACGAGAAAGCACGAGAAAGCTGTACGACGTAAAATACCGTAAGGCACGTTGCGTCCTCCGTTTTTCCGAGCTATTGCGTGAACATTCGATCGCGCGGTGATATTTATTCGATTTAATTCCTTTTAAAAACGACACAATAAACGAGCAGGAATGTTCGCGAAGCTCGCGTTCAATTTCGGTCGTAACAATGTACTCGGATTCGGTAAACCGTTTGATTCGCTAAAGCTTTGAGCTTGAAGCTTTAAGCGGCACCCGATTATAGCCCATATCAATTCCGACAATTGTAAAATATTCGCTATTATTTTGCAAAGCCATGCGCGAGATCATAATTCATGATCATACGACGAACAGATACATCCGTGTATAATTACCAATTATCGCGATACCGTAATGACGTTAATGCATATATATATGTAAAATAAATAAACCATTGATTCTGATTTACAAAAGTTAAACTCAGGCCGTTTCACAATGGAGTAATTTAAGCTTATATTGATTGACGCTCGTATGCAAATTGTTGCTGTTGTACCATAAATTGCATTCAAATTATGCAGCGCGATCTAATTAAAAAAGTACAGATTTAATAAATTTCAAATACAAAGCAATATCGAAGTGGCGTCACAAGTTTCGTAAGAGTCAACTTTTGAAATTTAATAACAAACGATAAATTGAAAAGAAGAGAGAGAGAGAGAGAGAGAGAGAGAGAGAGAGAGAAACAAATTATCTCAAAATAACGCGGAAATAAGTAGTGGATATCAGTCGATTAATTTTTCTCGCGCATCTCCTCGACACCTTGACACGTTATAAATTTACTCCGTAATCGTGGCGGAAAATATCGTCGAGCGAAGTGCCAGCTTAATTATAAAAATGTTAGTTTTCAGATTCAATAATCGTCTCTTCCTATCTCACTCTCTGCGCTTCTCACTCTGCTGCCTCGTTTATTTTTCACAAACACGGTCCTCTGCTACATTGACACCGTAGTGAAGTTATTAAAGTTAAACACAGCGCCAGATAGATAATAAAATATTTTCAAAATTAATGACGTATCGAAATGTTAAAAATTTAGAACTTGTACGAATTGTTCATTGACACACGTTCTCTTTTTCTCTTCCAAGCAACGGACGTTTCATTTAATCCACGTTATAAGAATTTTTATATACTTTTAATCAATTCTAATCTATTGCCAATCTAATTTTTAATTAAGCAGGACGCCTTGTATGCGCGCGTGAATGAGCTACACATGTCAACAATTTTATTTAGATCGTCATCTAGTCTTGATTGGATAATTTTAAGATCTGGGAAAACATTACAAAGTCATTACCATTGCTGTTATTGTTAATGATATAACACGATTCTTTCTATTTTAACAACAATAATTATATCACCAGCGTAGAGTTTGAGAGTTTTGCAATGAAAAAGATTACGATGTTAACAGTTAACGAGCAAAGCTCATTACTACTACTGTTATCTCCGCGGAACGGTCATAAACTCATGTCTGCAAATTATGTACTTGCGATGTCACGATAAATGCCATTATTAATACGATAGTAACGATGCGATAGAAATCAATTACGCCGCATTAGTTCTACCGTTGAAAGCAGGTTTCGCCGCATTAGCGTCACTAATTACCGCATCATAGAACACTCCGACGAGCGTCGGTGTAAGTGTAAAGTGCAATTCGCTCTACTGCATTTGTGTATTGTATAAGTCATTACCCTCCTCCCCCCTTCCTCACCGTTTGATTTCTATATTTCGTTCTTATCTCGTTTTCTTTTTTCTTTTAACATCTGAATCAAACGAGAGAATGAAATTTCTCTTTTGCAGACGGTCTAAGACGTTCTCGCAAGGGAAGGAAAGAAAGAAGACGCGCCACACCACCTCCGCTCATAAATTAATGCCTGCCTCTGTCGTGAGCGATAATTGCAACCCCGCTGGTCGGCAAATTAAACGAGTGCGGACAATGAGAATAGCGCACAAAGGCGAACGCAGTCATGAGTGAAGAGAGAGAGAGAGAGAGAGAGAGAGAGAGAGAGAGAGAGACAACGAGTGAACGTGACCTCTAACTAGACAACTGCAAGAGCGAGAAGCGAAGGCTTAAAAAGACGAAACATTCGTCGGCTGGTGGATGATTATCAGCACCGCCGCAGCACTTGCGATTACGCGACGCGAATTTCCTCGCGGCTTGAAGTCGATCTTCTCGATAAAACGAGAAAGAGATGCCAAGAGAGAGAGACCTCGGAACGTGGTAAGTACAGCACGTGTTTTATCGAACGACGAGAGAGAGAGAGAGAGAGAGAGAGAGAGAGAGAGAGAGTGAGAGAGAGAGAGAGAGAGAGAGGGGGGGGGGAAACAGGCGGAATACACGCGTGGCGAAAATGTATATTACAAAAGAGAAAAATAAACTACTGAATAAAAAAAGAAACATCGAAATAAAATTGAAATGAGAAATGAGTTGAAACAAAATAAAAGAAGCCATTGCAATATTGCCTCTGTAAACAATAAACTTTTTCTACAGAAAAATGCACAAAATTGTTATTTTCCATCTCGATCGCTCTTTCTCTTCAATTAGACGATAACGTTTATTGAGCGCTGCAACAAGAATCGCATCCGGGACGATTGCTATCGATAACAGGTCAATCCGACAAAGTGTGCGGCGCTCGCTTAGCAATCTGTATTTAGATTTCGCAATAGTGTGTCGAGCGGTTGCGACATTGCAACAAATTACGCCGGCTCAAAATCCGATTGGCAGAAACCTACCATCCGCTCTCGTTCCGTGAAATTACGCGCCGTTTCCGAGAGTCCTTCCTTGAGATCGGGGTTGCTGTCGTGAAATGGGACGCAATAAGGAGATTCGTGAGGAGATTCCAAATTCCGTGGCACGCAATGGAGGGACATCAATCACAAATTAAGTAAATTGCGACCGGCAGCAATCCAACCACTCGGCGGAAGAGGCGTATATTGAAAAAGTTTGCGAGGCGATTTCAAAGTTGTCTCCTCAGAGACAAGTGTGCCCGACATTCGTCTGTCTGTCTGTCTGTCTGTCTGAATCGTGGAGGTCGAAGTCACGTTCGATTCGCACGTTTCTCAATCGATATCGTGCTCCGCATACGCGGACACGCGAATCACGAGCGAGTTTTCGCGATTTCTCCTATCGCCCGCCGATACGATCGATTCAGTCACGAATTGCAGCAAACCCTGCAAGCGCCGGGCGACGCAAAGTCCGCAGTTCCGCGAAGATGGAGATTTTAATATTAGGTGTATGCAAAAGTTTTAGTCTTTTCTTCAGCTCTCTAATGTAATTATTTTAAATTGAAATATTTTCCTGCCGTTTTAGGTTTTTGTAAGATTGGCATCGAATTTTTTTAAATGTCATTCAACAGTCGTTGCAATGAGCGACGAAAAGTCTTATATTCGACACTGCATTCGATATAAATTCCAGCGGCAGGAAGAAACGCTGCTAAAGCACGTTCCATCATCCATTTGCTCTATTCTCGAAGAAAATATTGTGTCCCATAATAAGTGCAAATATTGCTCTCGTCGCTTTAAAAGTGCTGATTTTGACGCGAATGATCGTTCGCGCCACGCTCTGGAACGCGCCACGAAAGTTTGAGGCCAATAATTTGCGTTGTTAAGTGAAACAACGTTCCAAGTAGAACAGCTTGGAATTTGACCGAGCAACAGTTTCAAGACGATTGCATGAAATGGAAAAAAATTCAGAAGCTCGGGAAAGATGAAACTTTTGCGGGAAAGATTAAAACTTTTGCATACACCTAATATATCTACTCATCCACTCGAAACTTTCAGCCTGAGATGGGAGTTTTTAATTCTCTCCGGCTCTTCAATTTTGGCCAGCCTGGCGGCCGACCTTCAGTCGAACAAGAAATACGTCCTCTGCCGCGGTGTGGATTTTCAAAGATTCTCCCCTTTCCTCTCTCCCTACCTCTGCCTTTCCTCTCGCCACCTTTCCATCCCTCATCGCTCGAAGAAGTAGCATCTATCAGTGACGCTTATCGAGATTACGTAAGTTGCGTAAATTAAACCGCTGTCTCTGGCAGCGCGCCCTCGTTTACCCAGCGCCACCCATAATATTCGATAGATTGCACATAGATTTCAAGTTACAGCGTAGGAACGAGTCATCGCGAGGAAGCTACACAATAAAGGAAGTTTTTCCACGAAAAAGAACTTTGGCGAGAAATTGAGAGCGGACAATCGGACGAGCGCATTTCTCCCCAACACTCTCTCACTCTCGCCATTCGTTTCGAACCGCGACTCCTTGTGAGAGAGGCGTTAACTTTATAATGCAATTAACTTTATAATGAACTCGTTTATTTCCGACAATGTGATTTCTCATCGGCAAGACGGCGACACACGGTACAAATCAGAGAGAGGGAGAGAGAGAGAGAGAGAGAGAGAGAGAGAGATAGAACGCTCTAATTCCATAGATCGTAGATAAATATTAACAAATAACAAAGTCGAGCGCTTGGAGAGGCGTTTCTCTACAATCTATAGGTTCGCGCGTTTATATTCCAGCTTAGGTTGAATGGGATCTTTCTCACACTGAACACCATTAAGCGTGACATAAGGCGTCTGGTATTGACGAAGACCCCGTTAACGGAAATTCGATTAAACAAACACAAGCGTGACTTGAGATGCGTGCAAACGCGTGCTTCGACGCGACCCAAAAACCCACAGCAAACATTTGTTCAAGCCGAAGAATCTATTGTTGCTTCATAAAGTATGTAATTTCGAGCCGTCGAGCGTAATAATTCACCGCGATGGGGTTGCGACTTCAGCCCGGCTCGGCTTTCTCAAATTTCGTTCAAACTTGCGAGCGGCGATTGAATTTTTCCAAGGGGAACACGTCGCTTCATTTTCAGGTCGCGTTCAAGGAATGTGCCAAAACAGGCGATACATTATGCGCGGTACAGAGAGTGCATTCTTGACATGAGTATACCACTTACGCGTCTTGGAAAGTTTCACACTCCCCCTCCCCCCCCCCCCTCCTCCTTTCTCTCTCTCGGTGAGTACAAAGACGCGCGGCTGGTTGCGGTTCCCGAATGACTTTGTTAGTTCACGAGGACGACCGTTAAAAGCACGTTAATGTTAAGCTTCCGTCAGATCGTGCCGAACTTGCATATTCTCATTTCCGCGGAGGCCGCGTAAACCATTTTCCCCCCGGAGGGGTGGTGAAGTATAACGAGTTGAGGCGAGGTGAGAACGTTAAACGCTAAAAGTGCGCTTCGACATGTTTCGACGCCGTGCTGATTTCCACCGATTGCTTGAAAGTTTAATCAAGAAAACCGATGATACGGTACATAAATGTGCAATTCGTGACACGTGAGCGTGCACACGTGCTTTTTACTTCAGTTAATTTGCTCTCCGCTACCGCGCCGGCCTCGGCGCATGTGATTTGTTACGTGCAATTAATTACGTCTTACGCATGAATTAATGATATCACGTTAATAGCATGTTGTATCCCGGTCGCCGAGGGCCACCGTGACATTTCGGCACGTGATTAACGCATGATAAACCAACGTTATATTTTCTCGATGCGTTTAACACCGTATATATAATAAATTGATAATTAGAGAAATGCATATCCACGACGAAAACAAGCGAATCAATGCAAAGTGAGTGAAATTTTTTAAGGCAGAGCGTTAATATTCATAGGCAATAATTGCTCAATTAGCAAGTTATTCACCCCATGGGTTATAATTCAATTAAAAGTGGCACTTGGGTAATTTTAATGGTGCTGTGCTATGCTTGAATTCGATTTCACTTTGCGCAAAAGTGATCGAATAGTCGAATACAAATGAGATGCAATTTGAAGTTATCAAGAATTTTTTCAACGTTTTCCGCACATGTCACGCTCCAAAATTGTAAAAGTTCAGACTTTAATTAAATTCAACAGTAATATTACTCGTTCGAAACGGACGCGTACAGTTCAATATTTCTTTCTCGAAAATATCGGAAAATACGATACATCAGAGAAAAATTCGTCAATTTTGATTTACTTTCGTCGAGCGAAATATTAGGCTAATTGCGGCGATAGCTGCGTAATGAGAAATTCGTTACATAACATCAATGTCTGAAACATTTTCTTTGAATCGAAAAAGCCCTCTCTCGGGTTTGAGGGAGCTTGGGATAACTCGTGTGTCTCGTGGCGTAATGATACGCAACTCGATTATTGAGGCCCGATCTTGGCGCGAGATAAAAGCCAGAAGAGACTCGTCGACACCGGGAGTGCTCGTAAATCAAAATGGAAAGGACGCCGCGTGTCTCAAGCCAATCAACGGCCATAACTGTATTGCGTAAATGAGTTACGATGTCACTGTTGTGGTGTTATCGTTGTTCTTCGTGCCGCACGTACGCTTTCGATCTTAAGCCTCTTCCGACGCCATTCACCGATAACTTCTTCGGCGTTCGTCTCACCCCCCTCCCCCTCCCCCCTCCCCAATGAAGACAAATCTAATCGGCGACGAAAAGGATTTCGGACTATCCTCGTTGTCTCTGTCGTTGTTGACCACCCACGCCTAGGGTACGCGACTTTCTCCGGATGGATTACAGAGACACAAACTAAAAGTTATCCGCCCGATAAGCTCGGCGAATTAGAGCCTGATAAATTGCGCGGGAAACTTGAGAAGAAAGAAGTATATGCGATAATGAAAAAAGCAACGCGTGAAACAGCTCACCGCTCAAAATCTTGAGACTATGTACGCGATCAATTTATCGCGTACAAATTTGATTTTATCGGCGCTATTAAGACCTATTTTTAAGTAATGGAATATGTGCTGTGTGTAATCTTCATTTACGTATTGACCTCCTTCGTATCGAGGAGGTAATTTTTTTATTAAAAAGAAAAGAAGAAATTAAAAAAAGAAATGAAAACAAAAGGCACTGTAGATGAAGTTTTAAAGGGGCTCAAGAATATCTAATAAAGACCTTCGCGAAAGGTTCTAAAAAATAATCCAAACGGATCAAAGGTATGCAGATTAGTGTTCGACGATCGCTATGGAACAACGGCCACCAGAGATTGACTTTTATATGAGTTTACATCGTATGTTGCATAAACGATACAAAGGGCAAGCAAGTAAATTAACTTTGGATTGCGTTATATCGAGAGATGTCCAAAACGTGCTGGGAATTCGACACTTGGACCCCATATTTAGCCGAGAAAGATCATTTTTTACAAATTTTTTACAAATTTGAAATAATAACCGCGTCTGTGTGTCTGAGAAGAAACCAAACAAATGTCCGTTTCTTCCAAAATAGCAATATATATTAATTGTTTAGAATTGTTTAGATGTTATCTAACAGTGAATCTGATATTTTTGGTATTATAACGTTCCACAACATTTGCCATATCAAAGTTTTCATCGTCAACGACATACACAATATTGTACTCTGAGAATATAATAAACGTAATAATCGAAAAGTTTGCTCCTAAGAAAGACAATTCGCGAATATCAATATTAAACAGTAGACACGAGACAAATTGAAAATGTTTCAAACATGGACGCAATTTGCGTTTCTTATTGCGCAAAGATTGCCAGTATTACTTTCAAACGTACAAAGTAGTTGAAATTCTGTGACTCACTCTCAGAAAGTCGTCGTCGCGATTCCATCGGGATTCTCCCACGAGGACACACGATTTCCCACAGGGTTTGGGATCTACAACAAACAAAACATTTACGGTTAACTACATCTACTTCATGTATTGCGAATTACATGCTTTATTTGCCAAAATGCGCCATTCCCAAAACACTCCAGCGTTCAGCGAGACAGAGATCGAATGGTCACGGCAATGGCGGCAGAAATTCGAGAAAATAATCTTTCTCGGATAACCTTAGAGGAAAGCCCGTACATATTTATCTGCACGCGCAGAGACGAAATCTCTATTCCCGAGGGTTGCATGCATACCTTATCTCAATCTAAGTTCGAAATCCACGGAGAAAAGACGAGGCAGAGTGAGGTAAAGTTCCGATATTTATACGCAGGCTTAACGATACATTGCACACCGTCGCGCATCCATTTGCAATTGATTTTTCAGACGCGCCAAATATACGACCGTTCGAAAGGTACCAAGTAGTTTTCAGTTTCGCCGCGAAGGGCGCCACGAATAACAACGACTAACGCGACACAAGAACGAACTTGAAGTGTAGTGATGATCGGTAACGGTAAGACGCTAAAAACGAAAATTCCTACTTTATTGATGACCATTCGCTAACCTTAAGAATCCTGTATGCGAAATTTCATCTCGAATATGCCAGAGAAACCGATCACTTTACTTTTTTCATCAAAATTCAATTCGTAAATGAGAAACTTGAATACGCATTATATGTTGTAACCTTTGTTATTTACCGAGTTTTTTGTCGACAAGTCGGTGGCGGTGCAAAACCTAACAATTTAATCTCTGATCAGGCACTATCGGTAACCGTCGTTCCGCAGTTGTTTCGTGATATTTTGTCATCACGACGCACGGAATCTATTTTTGGAGATTTCGACAATCTTTCGACACGAAAAGCCGTGAAACTTTCTCTCCCTTGATGGATCGAAAGCGCGAAAAGTAACGTGAACTCGAACTACGAACAAACATGGCGAACGCGCGATACTTGTCTCGATGAAACGACGACTCGTTTCGCGACAAATTTGCTCCTATATCGTGACTATTTAGCGACAGTTTGTAATAATTTGGACACAAACTTACTTTCGACACTTCTAGCGATGCGTGGCTTACGCGTAAGCCACATCTTGGACAAACAGAAATCGTGAAAGGATACGGAGCAGCGTCATGAGTGCGTCCTACCGCGCCGCAGTGCCGCCATCAGAAAAGGCCGCACAGATGGCGCACTGATTCATTTGCGACTGCCAAGGTAACGGACGCACACGCAATAAGTTTTGCAAGTATTTGAACAGATGAAATAATTAAAATTGATTCGACAATTAGAGCAACATAGATTACATATGTCTGCCTTACACTAACTTACCAGAGACAAAAACGTCCAAACATTTTTTTCCTCGTAAGTTTTTTTCCTTGATTGAAAGATTACGACGTTATTACAGTACAATAGCACCGACGAGGTAATAGCAGAGAGAAATCTGAGAGCGGCCACTGGATTACCGATTACGTCGGGAAGCTTCTTCTGCCGAATTCCGACGCGCCCCCTGAGAAAATGTGTGCACACTACATCCGTCCTGACGGTAACGGTAAAGCGTGCACGGTTCTTGCTCACTCTACTTCCTCTTACAAGAGATAGTAAGTTAAACAAGTACAGACGATCAATCGCTCTCCGTCTTTGTCGCATCACCGATGAGCGTACGCGCGGCAGGAAGAGGCATCAGGCGAGGTCAGCGGCAAATCTTATCGATATTAAGCCAAAATCTCTCCCGTCCTGCCCCTTCGCCTTCTCATCTTTCTCGCAACGCACTGCCCGCAATTCGGGAAGAAATATTTCAAGACCGCGCGGAAAACTTCTAGCAATGACACAAAATGACGCTAATAGGAGTGTGGCCATTTTTATAATTTTTATATTCAATTTTTTCATTTCTTTCTTCGAGATCAATGCAAAAATGAAGGGTCACCGAGTATAAGTTAATTATTTGTGATAAGACATTAATCTCGGAAATGACTTGTTTCGAAATATTAATTACCGAAATTTGGGTGATAAGGTTTTAATTTAGACCCAAAATAACTAAGATTCTTGTAAACCGCATCCAGCTGCGATTACGCGTGTTTCAGAGTTAGAGGCCACGAAATAATGAAAAGTGACGGATTCGGAAATAACAGGTTACGAAATATTAATTAACGAAATATGAGTGATCAAGTTTTAATCTAGCTCCAAAACAACAATCCTCACAAAATCCGCACAACAACGTGCGCCTACGCGTTATGAAGAATTTAAAGCCGGTATGTCTAGATTGATCGATGCGAAAATAATGGGTTACCAAGTATAAATTAATAAATCGTGTGCAATAAGAAGCTAATCTAAATTGGAAATAACGATGATTTACCGTAGATACCAAATCAGTCCAACGTTATTGCAGAATTATGAAATCCGAAATGTTTAAATTAATGTAGAGAAAAATGATATAATAGATCAATATATACGTCATGGAAATATTTATGCTAATCGAAAGAAATGGTGCTATTTAACTTTAAGGCAGTATGACTAATTTTTCTAAAATCCAGATTAATATAGTTTTTCGGATAGCGTAGAGAGTAAGTAAAAATTTGGGGAAGTAAATATTATGATTCGCTACACGTTATCTAGGTTGTCTAGGTTAGCGCGCGGCGGCGTGCGTGAGTTCCAGGAATCGACGAGGCATTTACATGGGCAGTGTGAGTTCTAAGAATCGTAGAGACCTGCGAGTGGACTCATTGAAAAACTGATTCTTTCGGGTTGAACGTAAATAAGTTTGCTTATTCTGAATGGGTTAATAAAGTGCAATCAAGATGTAAAATGTGATAAACTATTAAATATCTATTAACTATTAACTATGAAAATATCAATAAGCTTTAAATGTATTGTTTCGAAATATTTAGATGAGATTTTTATATTTCCCCTGGTAGCAGACTGACGTCAAATGACGTACTAATGACGTCTTAATGACGTCATTAAGACGTCATTAGTGCGTCATTTGACGTCAGTCTGCTACCTGAGTCGTTTCACAACCATGATCAGCCTCCTCAATTTTTTCATTGGATAATTTTTTCATCGCTAGATAAAAAATGCAATATCGCGAGGCAAGCAAGTCCGAATTGTTACAGCGTATTGTACATACAATAAACTTACCCCTCAATAGTTCCTGATGTCCCTCCTTGCAAAATATATCCTCGGGCACTTAATCTTTTTCACAACACAAACACTAAATTTCACTTTGCACAATAACAGGCCATTTTTTTCACAACACTTGATCATAACACGAATCTTAAGCAACAAACGCGCGTAATTTTACTCGGCACTCCCGACGATCCGATTTCGTTAATTATTCTCGACTGCTTGACGATATTATGCCATGACAAATGAACGATATTTTGCTTTCGGTACTCTCGAAGAAACAGTACACGCCGATATGCGCTTTTGGTAATTCAAAATCGCAAGGTCGGCTTTTAGAATTCACGTACTACGCGTTGCAATGCAACGATCGCGAATATGAATGTGTGCATATGTCGGTAAATACGTATCACTAGCGTACTAGCCAATCAAAATATTCTGTTCGAAATCGGCCGTTCCGTTTGAAATATTCCAAGAAGTCGGCAATGACAGAAAAAACTCCCGAAACTTTACTCGACCCTCCCGACGAACAATGTACATTTTTAGCGAATATTTAACGAAAGCTGTGCCATACCTCGATGTTTAATGATAAGTCGCGGCCGAGGCTCGGTTGACGAGTTGAAAATGAAGCTCCGCGACGCGAAAACCGAGCTACCCTTGCGCAGCTGGCGCGCTGAACTTTCCTCGGCATTCCGACGATTCATTTCATTTCACCTCGCGCGGCGGAACGAACGTCATTCCGTCGTCATAACACACGCGCGAGACTTACTTTTGGCATTCCCGGTAACGATTTGAAGGCACGAGACGCAGCTACGGTGAATAAAAATCACGAGAAATCTCGGACGATGGTTTCTCGCACACTATACAACCCGTAACCGGCGCCATAACTAAATATGGATACAACTGCGAACAGCGCCACAAGTGGAATACTCGGGAAGCTGAGTCGACCAATCGCGGTGATTCATTTCTTTCCGTAGTGGAACTATTTATCTGCGCAAAGTGTACGGGGTGCGAGGGAAAGCAATCGGTGATAGATCGATTTATTTCGGAGTTATACGCAGTGTAAAGCCCATATCAGACTACGGATTAGGATTGAGTATTGGATTGAAATTTAACCAATCGAGGCTAAGTTTACAACGCATTTGTACGTTTATGCATGTGTTTGTTTATAACTGAATATGAAAATTATAAAATTGAATTGTCCTTCCCCTCGCCGCGCGCTACCCGCTACATCAAGCGATGCTTTTTTGATATCATCTCGGCGCGTGCTCATTCGTTACATTTCTATAATTAATAACTCGAGAGAGAGTTATTGCGAATATCGCAAAATAGTATGGGAATTTTATCTTATTTTATATTATATTTATCTTAGTCCGCTCTATGTCTCTATGTGAATTCCTCGGAGCGAGGAAAACACTCTGTACATATGTCTTCAACCGCAATTTTAGTATTATTTCAACGTTGAATTATTAATTCAAGAAATATCCCCCAACGTGTATATATATTTAAAATAAAACTTATTCCATATTTTCTCACGTCTCGCAACCTTAGGAGACGCATACACATACACACATTCGATCTGTTTTTGATATTGATAATCTTTTGATATTTTCCGATATCTTTTTCTCATTATTTTGTATCTGTTACCATCCATACTTATTTCGAGCTATGTTTCATATTCCGTCCACGATATTCCTAAGAGGGCGCTAATGCACAGCGAGATTTCTCTGCTACGCTAAATTCCGTAAGACCAACAGTCTTTATAGTATTTCGTCGGTGGTTACGCTGAAATCAGGTAAAAAAAAGCTCAGACATTTCCGAAAGCATTTACGAAAATGCTGACAACAGTCTTTAGCATTACCTTATCGATATATTGATACTTTCCGATATCTTTTTCCCACTGCTTCATATCTGGTTACCATTTATGCTTATTTCGAGCTAGAGCTTCGTATTCCAGCCACGATATTCCTAAGAGGGTGTTAGCGCTCAGCGAGATTTCTCTCTACTCTAAACCCGTAAGATCGACGGTCTTTATTAGTGTCTTGTCGGTGATAATAGTAAAAGATGGAAAGAGAACTAGATATTTCTCTCTCTCTCTCTCTCTCTCTTTCGCTTTCCTACAAGCTTGTTTGTATGCATTACAAAGTGAACAAGATGATTCGTTCATTTATTACAAATCCATGTATTGATAACTCATCTTTGACGAAGAGAATCACGCGAGAGGTAAACTTTTTAAAATTAACCGAGAAATCGGACGATCAAAAGTTACACAAAATGTTCAAGATATTACGATTTCAATTCTCATCGTCTTGACACAATGTTAGGTTAGATTATAATTACGTTTACACGGCAAAGTTAATCCGGAGTTAGTAACAACCGTAGTTAGTGAATTCTTTGATATTCGATTGGTACATTCTTTTAGATCTAAAAATATACTCTAATCGGATTCGAGACTGCACTAATTACCAAGTAGTTACCAAGCAGTCGCAGTCAGAAGCCGTGTAAACGTAGTCTATTCACTGAAGAGATTCGCGTTAGACTCCGAGATGTTAATCGGACAAAGTTCAGACGCTTATGCACGTTTAGCAGCCGGAATGCAGCCGGAAAATAACTTGAAATTTCGACGGTAACGCCGCACACGTATATCTCCGCTCTTTCAGATTCATCGAATTATCGTCGACTTGACGCCGCTGATGATTCGGATCGCGGACGCGCCGAGCCTCTCGAATCCTCGGCGAATCCTAGCACTCAATCCTCTCACAATCACGCCACGTTCCTCGCTGCAAATTCCGGTAATCAAGTGGGAGTTGTTAACAGCGCGCTATTCAGGAAACATAAAGCTAAGCATGCTAACTCCGATATCGCCGGCGATGATTCGCGCGTACGCTTGAGCGCGGGTTTCTCGTCGCTGGCGGCCGGATCCGCCGCGGTATCTCTGCCCACTTGAGGATCATTCATTAACGTGCTTCCGCGTGTCGATCGGTTCGCTCCTTTTCTCCCGTCCTGCGAGATTATACTTTGTGTTACTATACTGTGCGTTATTTATACCTCAGACGCAAGGCGTGTGCACGGCACGACGTGCCGTTCCATCACACGTCGCATAATTGATCTCCGTCACGCGTGCGAAACAAGCAGGATATCGTTTCTTAACGCGTACGTTGGCTCCGACGCAGCAACACTCGTCGCGTCGACTCGAAGGAATCCCGTGGGACGACGCGCATTCGCAAACTCTCAACTCCTCCGAAACGCGCCCTCGCATACAATCGCAAAACCTCGCGAGACGGCGCTTCCTCGCCCCTCGTCGATAGCTTTCTCTCCTGGAAGGCGGATTTTTACATCGGCCGCGCGATCTTCTCTTCCGTTTCCGTCTGGCCGGAACGTCCTCGGGCTCGGACGGGGCGGCTCGCAAATTCGCGTGAGAATTGCGATATTCTGTTAAAAGTGTTGGTCCGATTACATTCACGTGAGCGCAACGCGTATTCCCTACAGGATCGGACCTGTAGCTCGGAAAATGCTCTAACGCGCAAAATTTCTTTTTTACTACCGTTATTTTTTCCACCGCAGGTACATCTCCGTTCCGGCGGATTTGGATCCGGCGAATTATCGGAGAGTCGTCTGAACCAGCTCGTCGATTTCGTCGCTTCTGTATTCCTCGTGCTGCACACGAATCGGTTACGTAAATACGCTAAAGCGGCCGCGATGAGTTAAGGTGAGGCTTGCGTTCAATCTGTTTAAGCTACACTAACTGCGCACAAACAAGAATGAGACGAGTCATAATCCTTTCACAGGGAGGTTGAACCGCGCGAAATATTTCTCGCAAATATCGAGGTTTCTGTTTGTCAGAAGCACTTTGCGTAGCTCGTTTTATCGTTACTTTTACCGAGCGCATACTCGACGTTCGTGCACATCGGAATATCGTGATGCTAGTGATTTTATTCCAGAAAGGAATTCGCTTGACTCAGTCTGAAGTGGCATGAAAGAAAGGATTCTCTCTCGGGGACGCGGGGAAAGCAAGGCCAAGTTAGTCTCGCGCAAAAATGGAGAATGTCTTGCGATTGCTATTGAGTGGTGCGCGCATGAAGGTTATTTATTGTAATTATTCAGTGCCTTACCGTGTCTCTCGCGGCAGATAAGTCGAAGGCGAATTCTCGGCGGTTAACAGCGAGACTTGGCACTTCTTGCTGAAAGAAGTATTTCGCGTCAAGTGCTTTCTCGACGTTTCGCGTGTAGTATCGCGGCAATCTTTCGTATTTAGATTCAACAATCGTTTCTTCTTCCTTAATTTCGTCATAAATCTCAAGATTTAAGATGTACGACGAGAAATTCCGCCGTCGGAAAGGTATTGTCTGATACTTTTTGTATCTCTTCGATTCGTTGTATGACGTGCCGGGATTTGTCGAACCGTTTTTCAAGCTCCTCTTTGACCGCGCATCCTGCGTCCTTTTATTTCGCAATGTTTGGGAATTCTCCGCAGAATTTCCATCGTTCCACGCTAAGGACAGTTTCCGATCGTTCCCTTTGTTCTTGTGATTACGAGTACTACGGATGATAAAGAAAACATTTAACAGGAATGCTCGGGGCATGAAGTTAAAGTACGTTCGTGTCGTAAGCTCATCGTAAAACGTGGCATTTCATGAAGCCTGCTCACTGCGTGTGTGTGTGTGTGTGTGTGTGTGTGTGTGTGTGTGTGTGTGCATGCGTATGTGTATGTGTATGACGCGGCATTTCATAGAGATTCCTATTACAACCGTCCGCTTTTCACAAAGTCATTGGGATCTCCGCGAAATGCCGCGTTTCGCGACAGGCGTGGAAAATATTCGCAATGATGCTGCATTAAAGTTGAAGTCTTATCGAGAGACGCAGAGCATCGCACGATTAGATAATTTTACATGGAGGCATCGCCCCTTACGTCGGCTCCTTTCGGCTGCCGATGCACCTCGGGTTACGACATTGTTCCGGCATTTTCGATTTATCCGACTACTCCGAAAACTCGCGTGTCTCTCAATCAAGACAAGCTGCGACGATTTCGAACTAGTAATGAGAATTAAATCTCGATCGATAGACCTAATGATATTCATCAGCTGTTCGACACTGAGACGCGTCGCATACCTGCAAAAGGTTGCATACTTTCCAAACGTCTTCTCTCTTCCTTCATCGGCGAAAGTTAATCGGATCCTACTTTAAGACCTACGTTCGACCATGGTCGCGAAATAAGAAGAGAGAGATTTTTACTCGATTCTCTTTCGCACCGAATTCAAGCCCTTAACCTGCGTGCATACATGAGGTCAAGAAAACGTGACATCGTATGACATTTTATGACATCGATTGTATTCACGACTTGGACTAACTTCACTCAAAAGTATGTACGGTCGCTCGGAAAGCTCTCCTCTCCGTCGAACAAAACACACGCTCGCGTCGTCGCGCTAGCTTTTACTCGAGATCTTCGCTGCAGGTTTCAATGAGCGTGGTAAGCGCGTCGTCTTCGCCGTAACGTGAACAAGGAGGACGTTAGGAAGCGTCGGGGTTAAATTTAAACTCGTTTTATACCTCTCGTAATTTCTGCAGGATGTTCCGTCTCGGCGTTTGCAACAACGTACGTGGATACGATCGTGGCAGCTCGTGAAAATTCCCCGGCTATTTTAAGGAGAGTACAGAGAGCCAGAGGGATCGAGAGAGGGAAGAGGAAACGAGACGTGGGAGATGGGCGCCGCGAATTGCTCACGTTTCGCGAATGAACTTCGAAGAAACTCAATCTCGGAAGCTGCACCAATCATCATCATCTCACGGTTCGTTATACCTTGCATTATACAATATTTAAGACAAAGGGTTCAGGACTTTGAAGGTATGGATAGTACCTACAAAATAGAAAAAAAAGGATTTGTTTTCCTCCATTCCGTGAGTCCTATCTGTCCTTAAACTGATACTTCTTTTTTAAACACTCTATATATCTATTGAATATTTATATCCATTATACGTCCATATCCCCAAACTTGTTGTTTATAACTGACGAACTTGACTCCGTTATTAACAAGATGGTATATCGCGAGACGTTTATGCTTATCGAGCGAAGTGCGTCGCGTCGATATTTAGACACTTTGCTGTTCCGGCGATCAAGTTGCCGGAGAGTACATACACTTGGATAACACGCGTTCTCGTTCCAACAGAATCAGTCACGTCGTCGCGTTGGGCGTTGGTCTTGACGAAACACTTCTTAATTCCTAAGTCTTTTTCAAGGGATGATAATTCGCCCAATCAGTTATTCGCCCGGTAGAAGTCATTGTTGTAAAAAGATACGGAGGCTCGAGATTATTTATTCATCACTCGTAAGACCCCAGAATACTGCCGTCACTCGGAATGACACCGACGTTCGCGTGCTCGTAGGAAACGAAACGCGAAACTCACTCACACACTCCAATCGACACGGAAAAATCGAGACGAGCGCGCAACGACGCTTCCGATACGTTCGTTTCGCCAAGCCGCTATTATAGCGACTCCGCGATTCCATGTATCCACAATTATTTTCCTCGAGTAATCACGTAATCTCCAACCGCGGTAGGACGCGCTTCGGAACTCTATCGAACATTGTTTATTCCTTTGCTCAACTTTACTCAAACCTATTTTTACGTCGTCGCATCGTCATATCGAATTTATCATTTCGTAGTATTGAATACAGCACGGGACCGGTTCTCTCTCATTTATCGCTGGGACGGTTCTATACGGTTCTATACGGTATAAATGCGACAGCCGGGAAATCGATCTTGCTGCGGTTTATCCGCCGCGCTATAACCAACGTATCCATCACGGATGGATATGCAAACGAGAGACTGCTTTAGAATCGGTCATCTGTGGAAGTCGACTGTGAATTATTCCGGAAGTTGAGCCCGTTGATTCAACGGGCTGCGGATAAAAGCGATCTCGTTGGCACAGGCGGAATATGTAGGTCGTAGAAAGTGCACGAGGAAAGTGGCAGTCGGATTTTAATTTAAATCATTTGATTTATGCGCGCGTACGATGAGACACAAAAGAGAGGTTTGATTATTCATACGGGGCTTTAATCACAGCGGTGTTAACGAACCGGCACGCGACATCTTCGTGGGATAAGCGCGAGTCGCGGGGAGGGGGGGGGAGGGGGGAGGCAGGGGGGAAGAGAAGTTGTGACAGAAGATCGTGGCTGCGATCGGTGGTTAATACGTATCGTCGTATCGTCGTCTTATGTCTTCGCGACTCCGCGAATTGGCAGATTTCATTAGCGACGAAAAAGCCGCTATATTCGTGTCATTCACGGCGCCGTCGTTCCGTCGTAATGACCGGTTAGCACAGATTCACTCGCTGTGACTCACCCGTTTCGTGACGCGACCGTATCGCTTATCGCGGCTTGAGGCAGGTGTGGCACCGCGTGCGCCGTGGAAATTCCACGCCCGGTCGATTTCCACATTTTCCAAAATGCTTCTTCCCGCGCTCTTCTCGTGAGCGTATCGATTTTTGCCATTTGTAGCAACGTCGCGCATCGCTATCTCACACACCTTCGCACCGTCCGCGTCGCAAATGTGTTTGCGGTAAACTCTTGCTGCTCGACAATCGTACGAATGCACGCGATAACGCGAGATATGCTGTCATACTTGACTCGTTTGTATTTCTGGCATTTCGAGACGTTCCGCGGAGACGACGTAGAAAAGAGAATATAATGGGCCATGGTCCTTGGAAGGACCGGTTGACGTAACCGGTCTACTACTATCTTTAACTGGCTCTTTTTGTTTCACTTTTTCCCGGCATTCCTTTATTCCCGTCTTTGCGCTTTACAAGCGTCGAGAGCGCTCACCACACACCGTCCCGACTCCCCCCCGTGCTGTGCGTTTCCGCAAGTCAGCGTAAACAAAAGAATTGTTTACTCCCGGTCTCTCTTCTTTTTCCTCGTACATTCATTTCCTACTTACATCTTTACAAACGGTCCGGTGTGTGTGTGTGTGTGTGTGTGTGTGTGAATCCCCAGCGGGCGGTTGATAAAAGCACTATCGTCCACGCATTGACCTGAAATGACTAGAGTGCATTTTCTAGAGGGACATTCGAACGAGGAATTTCAAGAGCGAGCGCCACAATGTGACGACGGTACGTGGCGCAAGAATGCGAGTAAAGCGGACGGGCTAAAGGTAAGAATCTCGCACACGCGTTAAATTTTAGCCGGCCTGACATATAACTTCTCCACGCACACGCGGACGCACGCGAGAGCGTATACTCGGAGAAAGGAATTTGTCATTTGCAAGGCAACCTCAGATACGAACATTATGCTACCTGCGAGACGACCGTTACACCACGAATACAAACGAGGGCCTCGCGGTGAGTTCATCCGTGAGCGAACTCGCGTAGGAATTCTCGCGAACGCATATTACCTTCGGCCGTACGTTAAACCCGCATTTCCCCGAGAGAATAATAAAACATCGGAACATGTTAATTAACCGCGCGATAACCTCGTCAACTGTAATTTTAACTCTTTACTACGGACGTAAAGAGTGATTACGGCGTAAAATTAACAGTCGAAGATCGATATGGGACTCGAACCATCCACAGCTGGAGCAATTATATACTCTCGCTCGGCTCGGGGGAACACAGAATTATCGCGGCGAGGTTTTCTCAAAGCGCGCAGCACCGCGAAGACGGTCGATACTCTTTATTCCGTCGCGCGAAATCGCATCAATCGTCGTTGAAGCGTCGCGCTGTCATCCCTATCGATAGTCGTTACCCGTGAAGTTGGGTATCGTACGCGTACGCTGGGGATGACAGGCGCTCGACTGTTTCCGCCGGCGTTCGGCGCTGCTCGGCGGCGTTCGGCGGCGCTCGGGTGCAGCTACACCGCCCGGACCCGTCAGTCTCGCGCACACCCTTGTCGCGGGGGTTTACGCGTCGCGTTTCGCTGCTTCAAGACGCCTCTCTCTCTACGCAATCAACGAAGAGAAGCTCTCTCGACGGTCGCCGGTTTCTCGCGAGCCCTGATCGTCGCCGCGTCTACGAGACGGTCGTGTCGACTCGCGAGTGTCGCGTGGATTCAGTTCCGGTACAGTGGCGGAAACCGAGAGGAGAGAGCGAGAGAGAGAGAGAGTGAGAACAAACGCTGGTGGGAGAGACAGAGAGAGAGAGAGAGAGAAGGACAGTCAGTGCGACTCCGTGATCGATCCCAGTGTGTCTCTCGTCAAGGTGTTTTCTTTCCGCGGTCTTCTCGTTCATCTATTATGCCACTGATCGCGTGTGCCGATAGATCGCTTTGACTCGAGGTGCTCGACACAACAGAACGTCCGCAAGATGTTACCGCAGACACCCGATATCATCCCGACTACGCTCAACCAGGTTAGTGACTATGCGTGAAGGCGCGTCGCGCGCCGGTCGCCTGCCGATTGGAGCCGGTTTAATTTCCACGAATTCAGATCACCGTAAGCGTAAGCGCGCGCGCGCGCGCGAGAGAGAGAGAGAAAAAGCGAGAGAAAGAGCCCGAACTCGGTGCGTGATCATGACGGTGACATTCTCGCGAGAAAGTGTCTCGCGGATCTGCATCGGCCTCGCGGAACTCGACGACTCGAGCGTTGAAACATTCAAACGCTCAGACGTGCGAGAGATGCCGGATGAGAGAGGTTATCTAGCAAATGTGATTTGTAACCTCCAGTGGAGGTTAAATATCTTCTCGGCGGCGCTCGGCGGCCTGGGCATCTCGATGTGGTCCTTCGTATCGTCGGTGCAATTGCGCGGGACCTTCCGGAAAAGATCGCAGCGACGCTAAAAAAACAAACATCGAACGTGTAATCTCAACAATATGGCGTCGCGCACTTGTCCATATTTACAACGTCGGAAGTATCGCGCTCTCGTCGGGATGGGATCGCTCTTCCGATCGGCCGAACGCTAATTACGCCAATTTTAGCGCCGTATCCGGAATTATTTGACGACTCTCTGTGTGCGTGCGTGCGTGCGTGTGTGTGTGTGTGTGTGTGTGTGTGTGTGTGTGTGTGTGTGTGTGTGTCGTACAAAGGGATATTCCGGCGGTCCGCCGGATAATTAATATTTGAACAGATCGTATAATATGTAGAGTAAGCTTAACAGCTGAAGTTAGCCATGATTCGTTGGTTTGGCTAAATTATTTGAAACCCCCCCCCCTGCCCTTTTGCTTTTCCGCGCCACATTCACGCACCGTGAAACTGCATGTGCATGTGTGTGTGTGTGTGTGTGTGCGCGCGCGCGCTGACGGTATGGCAAATATGATATTTAAAGCTCCGTTATATAGGCGGATTACATATGTTCCACGTACGGTGTGCCTGGCAGAAATTGATTAACCTTGGTATTCTGTCGCGGTACGCTGAAGCCCGGTCGAAATGATTCTCCGAAGGTTACTCCATAGTTGGTGGGCGGAACAGTTGGTGCTATCCCGACGGAGAGAAGTAAAAGGTCTTCGATATCGATGCGGACCATGCGCGCATGTAATCAATTCGATTGTAGGCCGAACCGCGCCAGAAGCGACGGAATCGTTTGTTTCCGTCGCTAATTAAGACTCATTCGCTTGCACTTCTCCCGCGCGACTGCTTACGCGATATGTAAATATCCGTTTTTCGGTAACGATTACGCGATCGCGACTGACCGCGTCGGACGTGGTGAAAGAGCAATCGTGCCGAAATCACCGCGATTATACCGCGGAACAATCGTGGCATACATTTTTTTTCGGACAGCGTCGACGCGTCGCTTTCGAAACGTCGATCGCGGTTGACCTCGGGCGGAATTCCGCTAGGTCAGATGTTGAAAGCAATCGTGTAACAACGTGTCGTACCCGTGCTTGCCGCACGGGTGCGAGAGAATTCGGTTTCGGTGGTTTAGAGACGAGATTTCGAGACGAGTAAATTAAAGCGACCGAGAGACGAGGTGTGCATGTATATATATATATATATATATCTTATCGATTTTTGGAAATTTCAAAATTATTAAATTAACAAAAGTTAAGGCACTATTATAGTAATATATTCTTCATAGTAAATAAATTAAAGAAGTCTAATATTATTTTTTCTTTCGACATTAGCGAGATATCGTAAATTAAATGTTGAAAACGTTACCAAGTTTTCCTTAAATATTTCAAAAAATAGGTAAATAAAAAAATGTTTCAGACAAAAGTTGTTAAAATTAAATTAATTTAAAAAAATTAAATTGACCTTCAACTGACCTTGAAAATGCCCTCTAAATAAAAAATTGACAATGCCATTCTCTTTCCTCTTCGAAATCATGGAACACGTGTTTTAGCTTTTTTTAATATCTTTCATAGTTTTCGAGATAATTAGCTGGAAAGTTTTCAAATGAACACCCTGTGTGTGTGTGTGTGTGTGTGTGTGTGTGTGTGTGTGTGTGTGTGTGTGTGTGTGTGTGTGTGTATATATATATATATAGAGAGAGAGAGAGAGAGAGAGAGAGAGAGAGAGAGAGAGAGAGAGAGAGAGAGAGGGAGAAAGGGAGAAAGATTAAATTTGCATTGGAGTTACTTGGACGGTCGTTCGTGTAACATTGACTTTTTCCGCGCACCGCCAATGACTCGTTGAGGGCAAAAAGGCGGATGTCTCAAGCGCGTCTGTGTTTGCACGTTGATTTCGGCGTAGGTCGCCTCTCGCGAGACGCGTCACGTCACCTCAGGTTTATCGTTCGTGGAAAGGTGCGTGACGTACCGCGCCAGAGAATCTTTTACGTACGAGCCTTATCGATTGTTTCGTCAGCTAATGTTAAACAGCACATAACCGGCCGTAGACTCTCTCAGCGACGCGTACAGGAAGAGAGAGTGAGAGAGAGAGAGAGAGAGAGAGAGAGAGAGAGAGAGAGAGAGAGAGAGATAGAGGTATCGTACGTAGGTGCGAAACGTCAAACTTAATATAATTATACGCGAGAGACGACGAGAGGGACGAGAGCATCGAGTCGCTTCGATTTCGTCACGAAAGTTCCCAGTCATCCCACGATGCGAATATTCGCACCTGTCGTGTGCCATACCATTCGGCTCTTTGAAGATCTTATAATTGATATGTTTGATTAAGAAATAAAAATAAATCGAGATGCGAAAGAAAATTTGTCGTTACGCCATCGCGCGTTCGATTCTCGAGCAATTACATCCGTATATTTCGATCGATTGAAGGTTCTTCGGCAATCGGTACGCGTGGAGATTGGGAAATAAAAATAAATCGAAATGGAGGAGAAAATTTGTCGTCGTGCCGATTCGCGGAAAATCACTTCCGCGTTGCGAATTGAGCCGCGCTAAATACGGGTATGAGCGATTAAGCTAAGCGCGCGCGGTATCAGCGCATCGCGTTGATAGCGTCGCTCCACCGTCGCTGGCATTCTCGTCATCGCGCGATTTCGTCATGCGTGTTCTATGCAAATAATCGCTCCATGCAAATGTCGGTACTACGGCTCGGTCTTTACGGAAGCCGCGAACTACGGCGAACGAACGAACGGACGAACGAACGAACGAACGAACGAACGAACGAACGAACGAACGAACGAACGAACGAACGAACGAACGAACGAACGAACGAACGAACGAACGAACGAACGAACGAACGAACGAACGAACGAACGAACGAACGAACGAACGAACGAACGAACGAACGAACGAACGAACGAACGAACGGACGAACGAACGAACGAACGAACGAACGAACGAACGAATAGCGCACGACATCGGGCGGGGAATAACGCATCGTTGGGGGATTCAAATGTTGAAGCGGAGGTGTGAATCCTCTCGCGACTGAAAGCTGGAGCAAAATCGCGAGGACGTTATTCACCGACCGGCAGCGTCATTCGCACGTGGAAGATCCTTTCTGAACGCGGATTTCACCACGAGATATGTCCCCGACTATTGAGAACTTGGCGTACTAGCGTAAAAGCAGAAGATAAATGTCGCGTAATTGTGAGCAGTGAGGTGTGCGAGATGACGCTTCGATAACAAAGACCCATGCGTGAGAAAAATTCAGGGTCACCGTGTATGCTTAGCAAAGAGAAGAATAGAAGGTTGTAATGATTGTAGAATCTTTCGTATATGCGTTCCGTGTTAATGATGGCGTCACGTGTTTAATGCCGTCGCCGCGCTTCCCGGCACGTATACCATCATTTATACAATCTCATGGGCGGCCGTGTACGAAAGAGAGAGAGAGAGAGAGAGAGAGAGAGGCAGAACCTCTGAAAATGCATAATTAAATTAAAAATATTTTCATGGAATGGAAAATTTAATGTGATATGTTCATTTACAAACGAGTCGCTTTGTGATCATAATCGCGAGAGATGTGCGTGAAATTTTGTAAAATTAAAGCTTGACAGAAAGAAACGCTGGAAACGCTCGCGGAGTAAGTAATTAATAATTTTTTGCTGAGTGCGCGTAATGAAACTGACCACCTTCCCTTCGCTTTGCTTATCCACCCGAGGCAACACCGAGCATACATTAGCTCTAAATAATTCGATGCGATTAGCGTATCAGCGACAGCGTCGGCGCACTTACATGAGAAAAGCTTGTGTAACTAGTTACGACTGTGTCTGCTTACCAAGGCGAACGTATAGCGGCGAGATTTTATTACCTTGCTCTTTGTTTCGTATTTATTGCTCTTCTTTAACCGCGCCGATGCTCACGCGGAGGTAGACGCGAAATTTCTTAGGGATATCTTTACGTCTTTACAGCTTTTTTTTCACACGGTCGGGTCGTTATAAAGTGGAAAATACTCGAGAGATATCGATTCTCTATCGTACGGATAATAATAGAAATTATTTGCATTATCGTTATTGTGTTACTTTTATTATCGAATAAACAGGAACAAAGGAGAAAACCGATACCGATACGTTGAAATGACGTAGGAAAAGCTGGAGATAATATAAAATCTAGTTTTCCAATTATCGCTTCTGAGACATTAAGTGTATTTTTACCAAGACAAATTAATCGCGATAACACGTACGACAATTTATTAATAATCTGTTTACTAATCAACTGTTTGTGTACTTCGTGCGAACTTCCACTTTCGATCTATTCGGTGATAAACAACAGCGTAGTAGATAATTGCAGTGGTAAACAGTAAACAGTATCGTCTCGGCGTTCCGAGATTTTAAGACGGTAATTTCGGGGCGTAATGCATATTAAAAAGCTCTGTCGCGCCTCCTCGGAGGATCGCGATTAGTTTGTCAAAAAGGAGAGAAAAAGGAGACGAGAATGACGTAGTGCACGAAACGTTTTCCAAGGCCTTGAGCGTTCGCCGGCGATCTCTTCCCACCGAAAAACGAGCCGACAGTCTAATAAGATTTCGCGGTCGACAGTGGTGTAATTAGGGACGGGAGTGCCCCGCGCTCGTCGGCTTAAAAGCTACCACCGGCCGCTCGCTCGCTCGCCCGCGTGTTTTAATGCGTTTTAATTTACCGTTAGTTGCACTCGCGGTTACCTGCCGCTCGTTGGAGAAAGGTGAGCACCGCTCGGAGTCAGGACGAAGTACGAGGGTAGGGGGGGAGGCCCCCGCCGAGCCCCCACTTTTTGTGGCCACCAAGTGGGGCATAAATATACGTTTGCCAACCGGCATGCAGAGCTCGCGATCGTGAAACTGGCGCAAACCGACACAAATCAGACTGTATATTCTCTCAATGACTCTCTCCCTATAAGAGCGGGAGTATTTTCGGCGGTCTCGTGCCTGATAAGCGGATCTCTCGATCCTGTTGATCGATCCCGAGAAGAATGAAAACGAGAAACATATTTCACGTGAAATAAATCAGCGTAGAAAGATATACAGAGAGTGAGACGTTCGTGCGAGAGGTGTCGGAGAGGTCGTCCTTTGGAGAACTATTTGATCTCAGGGGCGCTATTGATGCTGTCCCTGGTGCTGCTATTTTGAAAGAAAAGAACGAGCGGAATTTTTACCTGGCGTGACATTGACCAGAGAGTAGCGAGGACCTCCAGGTCGAGGGTAGAGAGCTACAGAGGAAGGCTGCGATCGATCGGTCTCGAGGCGAGCTACCGCTACGTGCCAACAACGTAGACGTCTTCCAGAGTTACCACCCTCTGCCGACTTTCTCCTCTCGTGCTAGTTGTTAAATATTGAACGCGCCGAGAACGATTATTTTCGCCGGCAAGGAGAACACGCGAAATCACCTGATTGTATGTATATATATATATATATAATAGCGTCAGCTACGTTACAGCGAAGACGCAGCGTCTTTTGCGAAACTCTTGTGGATGATTCGTGGCTGTAATCCGTCTTCTCAATCGCCGCTTGTTATCGACTCGTTTTTTCACGCGCCAGAGTAATATCGACATGTGCGATTGATACCGTTTAATCGGAAGATAAGCCCGCCGTTCATCAAGCTGACGCGACGAGAATCGAGACCTCGTCGTGCGATATCGGCTTTAAAAACTTTAAAGACGTTTTGTCGCAAGCGACGTGTGTTGAGTTTACGTCCATTGCGTTGCGTCGCGATGCAAACGCGGGAGCGATGAAGCCCGCGATTAAGCGAATTTAATTTCCCCCCTCTTCTCCCTTTCCCCATTTCATATCGGAGGGAAATAGCGACGGGATTTTTCTGATCCAGTTTCCGCGTGGGCCACTTATCGGGAACCTTGGCTGAAAGATCACGCGCGTCGCGTCAGTGCCCGTGAGAAAACTCGACAGCCAGTCGATTGTTCTCGCTCTCGACGGGCGTTCCGCGTTTAGTTAGCAACAAGTTGTCAGAGCGCTATCGCAACTGTCGCTAACTGTTCTCGATGAAGATAGACAATAGATTGTGTAACGAGGACAGTGCCTGTTTCTTATATAGTCGGTGCCGCGGCCAACGACGCCGCGGCATCGGCGACGACGACGACGACGACGACGACGACGACGACGACGACGACGACGACGACGACGACGACGACGACGACGACGACGACGACGACGACGACGACGACGACGACGACGACGACGACGACGACGACGAGTCGCGTTTCTCAACAGAATTACCGGAGGAGTCTTGTTTATAATCTCTTGTAAATGTTACTCATAACGGTACATTTTTTCGATTTCTAATCGCCGTTGAGAGAAACTGAGACTAAAGATATAAATAATTTTCCCTTGCGTTGCGTATTTTTCTTCTTACATGTCTTTCAACCGTTCTGGCGGAAATAGCTTGTTAATTTTGTCGGTAATTCCATTGTTAAACGAGGAATTGTTCAGGATTCGCGCGGCTCGTCTTTATAGTCGGATGCTCGTTCTCAGGTCCTTATCCTTCGGCTTACATTTTCGTTTATCGAGGGAAACTTTGAACGGTTTAGTGAGAAGCAAATAATCGTGCACTCGTCACGAAAGTGACGAAGTTACGAGACGCGGATATCTCCACGGTGCGTATTGTATAGTCAGGAGCGTATGTCGGTACATACGAAGGATAATCCGTGGCAATTCCCACGGTCTTCAGGATATCTCGTACACGCGAACATCCACGCCTCCTCGATTCGACACGCTACCTTTTCAAGATATTTCTGAGCTATCCCGGCGGATGCAGGGCAGAGTGTATCGGTGGTTTTCGCGAGCATCTTCAGGAAAAGGAGCAGAAGCAGAAGAGGGAGAAGAGAAGAAGCAGAAGAAGAAGAAGAAGAAGCAGAAGAAGAAGAAGAAGAAGAAGGAGAAGGAGAAGGAGAAGAAGAAAAAGGAAAAGAAGAAGCATACTCCTCTAGAACCTGATCGCGCGTATTTTTAGCGTCGCTTTATTCGCGCTTCTCCTTTTTTCGGCCTCCCCGCCCGATCGTGCCCGCGATACGTCTCGATTACGTTTCGCATCGGCATCATCTCGACGCGGATGAATACGCAATTCATTAGCGCCCCAGCGCGCGCGATAAACGCGCCACGCAATTAATTACTCCGTCAGACAACATAATACTCGCGGTCTGCAAAAATCCGCCGAATTGCGAGGAAAGGCGGAGGTGTGGCGAGAGAGTGGCATTCGAGCGGCAAAATAATTTGCGCGTCTATCGCGGTTCGTCGCGTGACGTACTCTACTCGCGGTGTCGAGACGCGAGAGAGAAAAAACCCCAAGAGGGATTTATATTTATCAAGAGAAATAACATTGGCGATCGTCGTGTCTTCGAGAGGCACGTTTCTCTCGTTTACTCTCGGCGGTACGTTTGAGGAATCCTCTCTCGGAAAGCCGACAATTCCGGCTGACGAGGCCGATTTCTCGGTATATTTGGCGAATTTTTCTCGAAACATTCTTGCACGAGTTGGGAGAGACCGTTACGTGCGCGTTCCCGCAAAAGACGCGGCAGATTATTCGATTGATCCTCCGGCGAGAGCCTTTTTTTTCCTCCATTCAAAGAGGCTCCATTGTCGGGGTTGACGCACCCAGTGCGTATATGGAGCAGGTGCACGCAGTTTACCTGCCGCGGGCGGTACTGCTTTTTCATTTTCTCCACTTTGCTGCTGCCTTCACGATCTGCCGGTTCATCTCCCGCTTGCCGACTCCGCCGCGCCCGCGCGTTCGTATCGTTTCCTTTTCGCGCGGAATCCTCCCCGCCGCCCCGCTATTCGGCGGGAATTAATGCCGCGCATAAATAGAACGTTTATGCGTAAATATCACGGGCTATCGTTATTGCGATGCGACGCGCGATACGCTACGCGAGAGACTGCTCGAATTTATTGTGCAATTTCCTACGGCCGCACGTACGAGACTCTCGGACGCGCGGCCGTATCCTAATAATTACGCGATCTTAATAATTTTATGCTTACTTTGAGCTGAACAGAGGCTGCGAGACACACGATTACACACACGCGACACACAGAGAGAGAGAGAGAGAGAGAGAGAGAGAGACGCAGAGTTATACCATTCGGCAGAAATGAGGACCTGACTTCTCGCTCACTTGTATTATCGCGGAATTATATAATCTCATGGCTGTAAGGTTGGCAAACAGCTCGGAAAGTAATCCAGCTCTTGAAGTAGCTTCCTGCGATCTTCACAAACGTTTTTTGTCCGCCACTTCCTCCGGGACAGCCATCCGAAATCCGTATTTATTCGAACCCGTTGGCGGCGCGATCACGCTCGAGAGAGAGAGAGAGAGAGAGAGGGATGTCAAAGGACTTTTACCTCCCTCGCGGCGCCTCTCTTCCTCCCTTTTATCCTCTTTATTCTCGAAGAATAATAGGAAGGAATAAATTACGGACACCGGGCGGCCCGCCCGGTATTTTCATTGCGGTCGCGCTCGTGGGAGCTTCTCGATCGTGGCTTTCAACTTAACGATTCGAGCGCGCGCGCGCGCGCACACAACACACACACACACACACACCTACGCGGCTTAATTCACTCTCTCAATCCGATTATAAGAACGCGTCGTAAGGTTATTATCCATGACTTGAGCGGGAGACAGAGTGATATGTCAAAATGATCGGGACTTTTCGCGGCGTATCAATCGCAACTTGCATTCGCGATGATCGCGGCGTTTCATAACGCGCTCGGCGAGTTTTCGTCGAGCTCCAGCCGGTCGCTCGAGCCGAGTCGCCTCAATTTTAATAATTCTCAAATTCGACGGCTAATCGGGCGGAACGTAATTCAGACGTAACACGATAAGATCCATCATGCGACGAGCCGTCATCCCACGGTTCTAACGCCACGACGGCGAAAGGTCGCAGGTCAAATAACGAGACGTTCGCTACATGTGGGTGAGAGCAATTGAACCTTCGCGAGTTATCAGGAAGTATCGCGACGCCCGCATTAAATGAAGGATCCTCCAATCGCGAACGAGCGAGCGAACGAGCACGTTCTCGCGCAAGCAAGTTCGCCGCGCGCGCGAAATCAAAAACGAACCGTGCCAAATCCATTTTTCCACCGCGCTCGCAAGCGTGACGTGTAATCGTCCGATCTCGTTGCTTACGTCTCGCGTTCCTTACGTCGTCGTGAAATGTTTGAAGTCATCGTTTGTTGCAACGGTCTCTTTCTGTCGGGCGCTTCGGCGAGTACGCCGTAAGACGTCGGCGCGTCGGCGGTTGCGTTCTCGAGCATTCGTGATATCGATCCGCGCTTGGATAAACATCGTTCTTGAAATTATCTAATCTTATCATTAGCGTGCAAACGTGCCCCATAATCGATCACGTTGTACAAAGTCCGATAAACGTTGATCGATAACGCGTCTCTTGCCTTCGTCCTCTCTCTCTCTCTCTCTCTCTCTCGACGCTCGACGCGTTTTACGCGATGTCGGCGTCAGATCCTACGGGCTTTTTCTTCGACGATATTCCCTCGCTTTTCCCCTTTGACCACGCGCGCCCTCTCGATCACTCGCATTAGCGGCCGAATCGATCTTATCGCGCGGCGACCGCCGCGGGTCAATATCTCCTCGTCGGTGCGGACGGTAAATTTACGTCGCGCCTCGACCTCGCGCTCGTCCACGATGAGCTGCCGTCTCTCGTTGATATTCGAGGCCGTGCAGCGTCGTCGGCAGCGAAGAATCTGATCGATATCGAGCGTGAATGCCGCGCGCGCACACACGGCTGATTGGAATATTAACGACGAGGGTGGGTGAACGTGAAAGAACGGCCGGAGAATTACCCGACACGCGCGCGCGCGGCGTCTCTTTCTTATCCGGCAAAGTAGCAGCAGTGGCGCCGTAATTCACGTGAAATTAAACGCGCAGCGAAGTCTCCCTCGGTTATCTCGCTCGTGCTCAGAGTCCTAAACTCAATTCTCGTGAGAAGACACACGGCGGCGGCGGCGGCGGCGGCGGCGCACATTCGTCTCCCGGCCGAGATTCGAGAGAAGAGGAAGAACGGGAAACAGACTCCGCGGTGCCGCGACCGCACTTGGAAACCGGAGACCGTCTAGACGTGGAAGCACATTACTTCGATTAACAACGGCCCAGTCGCAGTCACCTCGTGCATGACGAAGACGCTTTCCACGAGAGAGCGAGAGCTCCGGGGATTTTAAACAGACAGAGCGCTCTCGCCGCTCGTCTGTTTTTCCGCTTTGGAGCCGCTCAGCCGCAGGAAAGCGGACGCAAAGCGCGCGTCGCGATAAATACGTCGTAAGGCAACGATATTATGCGTGGGAAATTCGTGGAGAGCTGTAGGGATTTTTCTCGTGCAGAAAGTTCTTCTTCTTCTTCTTTTTCTTCTTCTTGTTCTTCAAATATGTGGCCCGGAATTAATATTAAGTTCATTAGTCAGAGTCTTGTTACAGAAATCCGTCAGGTGGGAAAATGTACCGCACAAAGGACTAAACGAAATAACATTGATAAATAAATACATCAACGGGTCGAAAATCGATTTTCTGGGTATCGAATCGAGATCGTCCATCACTGACGACTCGGCGGTCAGTTCTCTGTCAAGGCTATCAAGGCCGTAAAGATCTCGAAGAGCCATTCAATTCCACTCGATTGTTTTGTAAGAAACACGCGCTCCTCGTCCGTCCGAAAAGCGTTTCTCGCTACGTCGCGTTCCAGGCGGACGTGCGTGTAACGACGAGCGTGAACGCGATGTATCGATATCTCGGGGGTTAAAGACCAGCGGACGAAATTGATACACGAGTCGTTTGGCACCGTGTCGAGTTACCGACGCGGCGATGTCAAGATAAAAACAACGACGGGGTAGGCGACGGCGATCCCACAGCGTGGATAAAAAGCCAGCGGAAATGGCGCGAAAGCGATAAGACCGATCGGTGCATCACGTCGCCGTCGCGGCGAGGGGGAAGGAGGAGAGAGAACTGCACAGTGCACACGCGCGCGGTGTCCGGAATATATCCCCGGTAACGAATCTTATGAATGCGATCCCTATGCTCCATCGGATGTGACGGATCCGACAGGCAGCGTCGAGAGATTCTGTGAGATCCGCCAGCGGTGAGATTTTAATGGAGCGCCCATCTTGATTATTCTCTGCGCTCTCGCGGTGTCTCGCGATCGACGAGCCGCGCGCGTCTCGGCGCAACGCCGCTAATCTAATCCTCTTGCATTCCTCCCTCCCTCCCTCCCTCCCTCCCTCCCTCCCTCCCTCCCTCCCTCCCGCCTTGCCGTGACTTTTTGATCGCGACGGACGGGGCAGCTTTGCAACACAATAGGAGCAATCAGCTCCGCGTTCGTGTCGCTCGAGCAACAGCTTGTCTTATCTAATCTACCCGACGAAAAAATAATCGAACAACGTGCGCGTTATCTGCAATGTTCGCAATAACTGTAAGAAGACGTATCTTGTTGGACAAGAATCGCTCGAGATTATCCATACACGCGCGCGCATATAAATACGTATATAAAGAGTTCTCTCTCTCTCCCTCTCTCCCTCTCTCCCTCGGAAAAGGTTAAAATGCGTCATATGAATATGTTACATCTAGCATTCGCGCGCGCGTAGAATTCCCATGCATTTTAACAACTCCCCCTGCCGCCCCCTTGATCTTTATGCGGACGAATGTTGGGCGCCATCGATAATTTGAGGGAGAACCGTGCTCGCGCGATGCAAACAAAAGGTAACGCGGAATATGCATCCGGTATGCGCCCGCGCGCGGCGGGCTTTTCATTTCCTGCACGGATTATTTGCGAATGTCGACGATCGTTCAACGAGAGAATGCATCCGATACACACGACGGAGTGAAAATGCACCGGGGAGGGAGAGGAGGGACGCGACTTTTTGTCGCCGCGATGCAATACGATCCATCGAGGAAATAAAAAAAGGGAAGGGGAGGGGAGGGGGAAGACATTTCATCGGCGAAAGGGATTGCGTGTCTGTCTGGTAAATAGATATTGTTTATAACGACGCGATGCATATGCCGTTCTTGCGACAGCTAAATTGGATATCGGATACTGGGATACTCTTCGAACTCGAGAGACACGAGGAGAAGGGGTCGGATAAAAACTTTGGTGCAATCAAAAAAAGAAGAGAAGAAACGACAGACGGATTTTTCAACGCACACGCCCGCCCGCCCGCGCGATCGATCGAGATGCATCGTTCGATAAAATGAGGACGACGGAGTCGTCACGAGCCTCATAGCTGCGTTTCACATGCATCGCAAAGACGGTGAATGGATCAAGTTGGCGGAAACTGGCCGCTGCCACGTGCGAACCAAATGTTACGTTTCCTGCCACTCACTGGTGCTCAACCTTCAGCCGCTCCCTGGGGCCACTTGTCACTCAGCGTTTCATCTTGTGACGGTCGCGAGGAGGGCTGAAACGGCGACACGTGTTGTGTAAGATGAAGCTGAACGGATGAGGAGGAGTGAGAGAGAGAGAGAGAGAGAGCGAGCGGGGCTTCACGTGTCGCCGTGGTTGAAATAATAGCGGCGGCGAGGAATCGAAGGCGCAGGTTCTTAACTGCACTCGGCTGACGATTCTCAGCGTGTCGGTGTCGGTGCGGCGCAAAAGCCTCGTCGGTAATTCAATTAGCGGAACCTCGGTAAATAAATGTCACCCGAGACACGTGCACCTCTCATCTCGTTTGCCATCGCCTCTCTAATGATGAGCGTGATCGGTTTGTCAGGTGCTATATTGATCATGCGGGATGTCCGCCGATCGTCACGCTGTTCGACGTGTTAACTGTTTTCAAGCGTTGATTGCGTGCGTTACGGTACGATTTGAGCCGCCGCGCCGAAGCGAAGTACCGGCGTCGTCGATGCGATTCGGAAGGCGCATACGCGCGGGATTCAGGATCCTCGTAATCGCGTTACGACCGCGCGTCTCCTCCCCCGCTTGAACGGCTCAACTTATGGCGGAAAATTGAAGAAACAGGCTCTACCTTTTTTCTGGAGTCTTGTCGCCAAGCGCGCACAGTACGTTTCTTCTACTCGTGTCTACAGGTCGCGCAAGCGAGAGTCGAACAAAAGGACCGGGGCGGAACGCCACGTTCGCGCGCGCGCGCGCGCGCGCAGCTCCTGCAAATTGATTCGGCTGCAGAAACTGGTCTCGTAAACTTGGGCCGGCGTTTCACAGACCGGATGCTCTTAATGATCGGCAATTTCAACGTGTGTTACGTGAGAGACAGAACAAGTTTCGTCGGTCTCGCGTGTGCGTGCAGTCGGCATCGGCTTCTCGATCGTATTAATAACGCTGTGACCGATCGACAGAAATTTATTCGAGAAGAGGAGAAAAATGGGGAAGGGGCGATTCTAAGGCGCTCAAGTGGAAATTAAACCTCTTTACGAGGATGTATTCACGTCGGGCTCACTCGCGGGCCGGTTCTTCTCTTAGCGGTTTCTCGTGGAAATATTTCGATTGCCTCGAGAGAGTGGGACGACTCGCGCGCGTGTCTCCCGCTCGTGCGGCGTCTCGCGAGGTTTCGCTATAAGCGCGCGCTTGTCGATATATCGTAATTAAATTTCATCGCTCATCTCCGCGGTTCTGTCCGCCGGGGATTTATCTGCCCATGAATATTTACTCGCCGCGTGAGATGCTCCCGACGATTCGTAATTTAATCGCGACGAGAGCGAAGATGCGCTCTCGACGGAACATTGGCTTTGGTCTCTCTCTCTCTCTCTCTCTCTCTCTCTCTCTTTCTCTCTCTCTCTCTCTCCTCTTCTCGTATTGCCTGCTAAATATTTCATTTCCTCAAATGCAACGGATGCACGACGGCGGCCTCGTTTAAAAAGCGAGCACGAAAAGGCACGCTCCGCGGCGGAAGGACCTCGAACCCTTTATTAGCGCGGCGGGGAGAGGGAAGAGGGGAGAGGGAAGAGGGGAGAGAGGAGAGGAGGACGAGCGTGGGCACGGATGAAGCGAAAGGGCTCCTGATTATCCATTCGTCCTGAAGGGCCTTCACGTTTCCGACATCGACCGAACTCTTCCTCCAGCGTGCTCTCCGCGCTGGATGCACATACACCGTATAAGCCGCGCCTATGCATATTTATGAGACATCAGTCGAACGAATTGGACGCCATGGCACCTAATCACGCCCAACGTCCACTTGCCGCGGGATCCGAGGTGGAGGCTCCAACGTCGCGGCGGCCCGTTGCTTCGTTTGCCCTCTTTGGAGGTTTTCCCTCCTCGCTGAGGAACGATCGCAATTTAAACTTCCGGTGGCAAATCTACAGCTGAAATGAACATCTCGCCATTATCTTGTACAAGCTTCGTACACTCTCGCGGATAAGTCGGAGCGATACACGCGATAATTTCAACGTCGAGAGAGCGACGCCATTAATTACGAGCTCGGCGCGGCGAGGACGCGCCGCGCGGAGGAGACTCGCCGGCGCGCGAAAGAAATCGCGCGCCACCAGTCAGCCGACGCGACCGATAAGCGACCGCCATTCTGCCAATGTCATAAATTTAAATTACACGAGAATTTATGCATGACGCCATCGTCGATAGCCGTCGATCGATCACGGCGCGGTAGTCTCGTTAAACGCTCTCGCAGCGACTGTAATTATTGGCGCAGCCCGATCCGCTCTTTCATTATCGACGAAAAGTGGCGCCCGCCCGAGGCCTCGGCTATCCTCAAACTTTGTACGAGCTAGTAATTGCATCTCCAAGCAAACCTCTCCAGAATCCGTCTTGAGAGTCGAAGGGCTTATGACAGTATTTAGCGGATTACGGATAATAATATTTTAGGAGGTAAGACACCGCTGGTAGCGGTCGAGTTTGTACACGAACGTGACCCCTCCCCCCCCCGCCCCCTCCCCCCGGTCACGCAAACTGCATCCCTCTTTTAAGAAAAACCGGAAAGAAATATACTAAGTAATAATAGCAGACTTGCCGTGCTTTGCTCAATAAATAGATGTGTGATTCTCAAAAAGATTTCGCTTCTCAAACGTCATAAGAAGAGCCGAAAATGAGAGACTTATATAAAGAAGAAGCCAGAAAAGCCGCTCTTGATGTTGCGCCCGGAAAACTATTCGGCTGATAAAACTGAATTTCAGTCACGAAAACTTTCAATCGAAACTTTCAACCGTTCTGCTGCAGGAATGAAGCTGAAAATTCGGTTGCAACACAAGAGAAATTCCGCTTGGAAATTTCTGTTGTCTCAGAAATATATATTCGGTCATCTAAGTCATCGAACATTAATGTTGTCAAGGGTACAAATTTCCTTCTTCGCACCCGATGGAAATAGTTTGAATTCTTTCGGATATTGGAACACTAGAGAGGATATAGATATGCATTTCGACGAGATTGTGGTCACGTATGTGGGTTAAAGTTGCGCCGGTAAGCTTGGTAACATCGAAGATGAGTCACCGAGGATATGTCGAGAATGCAGCATAAGCGCATCTCGTGGAGCGCTTCTCCCAGGAGAAGGAGAAGAAGCCAAACGCGAAGATGACATTTCCACGTGAAATTAATTGCCGCTTCCGGCCGACGGACGGCTTGCGCCGAAGATATTAGTCACGGGAGATCAGTGGTCGCCCTTCATCAATCGCTCAATTTGTACGCGGCTTCTCGGCGCTCTTGAATCTCTCTCTCTCTCTCTCTCTCTCTCTCTTTCATCAGACGCGTATTAGTCACGGCCAAGCAATTGTTAATTGAAAACACGTGCCACCGTGTTGCGTAATCGGCCGGTTTCCGGGTAAATCGGCATCGTCAGCCTCGGATAGCGCTAACCGAACATTTTATGAATCGGATTTCCTGGAGATGCGTTTCAGCGAATTGCTCTCACGGATTGTATTTCTCTCCGTCTCGACGACACGACGCGTGTTTCATCTGTATATTATTTGCAACATTTATCCGACGAAATGTTCATGAGAACTGCGCTGAAAATTCTCAGGTTTCCTCAAATTTCCTCAGGTAAAATTCCACTCGAAGTCGAATGGCTTTTCACTCGTAAATCCCTGCATTCTGAATCGTCGAGAAAATATTTTCACTGGAAATTCAGAATGAATCTAACAAATTCTATCGTTCTTGGAATAAATCCGCTCTAGTAGGTGGAAGCATTCGCTCGTACCGATCATAAGAATCCGCTCTTCGAGTTTGAATGAAACATTCTCTCTCTCTCTCTCTCTCTCTTTCTCTCTCTCTCGCTCTCGCTCTCGCTCTGGTGATTCCAATATTTCCATTCTTTTCGAGTGAATTTTCGCTCGTTCCAAGAGAGATCTTTCTCCAAGAAATCTCGAGAGAACTTTTTTACACTTTTGTATACTTGATACGTTGCACACACACACACACACACACACATACATTGTACCTCCGGAGAGGAATCTCCGCTTACAATGTTACAACGAAGCGGTCAAATGGATTGGAAAATTAAAGTGACATTAAGCGGAAAAACGCTTTCTCTCTCGTAGTCTGAAGTTCGTTGTCGGCCAGCAACAAAGACCCATTGAAGTTTATTTGCACGACACTGCTGTTTCCTCAGCTTGCCATCGCTTCACAAAGAACACCCTGTCTCTCGCTCTTGATACTCCAAATAAACATATAACGCGACAAAGGATCAGATGCCGTTGGCACCTTGCGAGTGCCCGCGAGATAACGCGCGCTGCTCGTAATCCCGGAATCCAAAAAGCTCATTTCCTCGAGTAAAATTCCACTCGAAGTCGAATGACTTTTCACTCGTAAATTTCTGCGCTCTGGATCGTCGAGAAGATACTTTTATTTTCAAGGAAATTCAGAATGAATCTAACAAACTCTGCCGTTGTTGGGATAAATCCGCCCTAGTCGATGGAAACATTCGCTTGTATTGATTAGAAGAGTCCGCTCTCCGAATTTCAATGAAACCTTCGCTCTCTCGTGATTCCTGAATGCTCCCACGTGCTCTTCGTGTTCTTCCCCGTTTTCTTCGAACGACTTGGAACTGAACTCGCAGCAGAAACTCAAGCACTTTTTCCCTCAATAGTTCTATAATCACAATAAAAAAAAATCCCGAATATAAGCGTCCCACGCGTTACATGCGACGTATCATTTGGATAGTTTATCGATATCACAACACGGGAAGCACGTCGCGTTACGCTGCTGTGATGTTTGTGCAACATCACTCGAGCGAACGTAACGTAAGATAGTAACGCGTCGCGTCGGCGAGATTGTTCGCCGACGATTGATCCGCCAATCAAGCAATTTGTTCAACCCGCCGGACTCGTCCGACATTATTATTGCTTTCATCGAATCATCGCGTGACCGTTTCGCTCATTCTCGCCATCGGACTCGTGGCCGGACATTCGCGGGATGCTCTCTCTCTCTCTCTCTCTCTCTCCCTCCCCCCTCTCTCTCTCTCTCTCTCTCTCTCTCTCTCTCTCGGCAGCCGCGGTGCGGACTCGCGCGGGAGGTGATATTTTCATGGAAATATCGTATTATCCGCGTAGCGTGACTTCACGCTTCGTGATCACTCCGGGCCGCTGGATCTCTCGATGTTATCGCGTGTCGTCGCCGGTGCGCATCCACCGGCACTTTTCCGAAAACGGCAGATAAGCGCCGGCAAATGCACGATGTAGACCTCGCACCCTGCGACGCAGGATAAGATCAATTCACGGCGACGGAAGTCGCCGCTCGCCGACCGGGAATTGAATTATGCAAATGCATCCGTGGCTCATGTCCATTTACGTGCCGAAATTCTCTCTCTCCCCCTCCCCCTCCCCCCTTCCTCCCTTTCTCCCTTCCTCCCTGCTGCCGCCAGGCGACGCAATCACGATTGCGCCGGTTCCAATCGCGATCGCGCAAAGTTCCGAGCCCTTTGAATTATCCAGCACGCCTCGTTAAGGTTTTTGTACGTAAAAAATCCGTAACCGTAATCATAAGGCCGCAAGTTTTTAGCACGTGCAATTATGTGGAACGATGCGAGTGAAAATTAAAGCCGTAATCGTAATTGCAAGATTTCCGTCATGTTGGAATTTTATGATTAACGCCTTACGGTTAACCGTATACCAATAAAAAAGCAGCAAAGTGATGTACATTTTACTCGGCGGTAATATCGTTTATTAGAGACCCTTTTCATGTAAACATCGAGAATTGCGTTGCTTTTTATATGCTATCTCATCGCTTAAATTACGCGCTTGAATTATTAAATATACGGGATGGGGGAAAAGGTCAGACTTCCTGAATTTTTCCTGAAATATCTCAAGAAATGTTAGGCAAACATAAAAATGTCTCAGACAAAAGTTGTTCAAATTAATTGGTAGAAAAAGATGATAGTAAGAAATGATAATAAGAAAAGATGATGAGAATAAGAAATGGGGGTTCTCATTTGAAATTGAATTCAAGGTGACCTTCCCGTAGCTTTGACGACGCGGTTCAAGGTCGCATACGCGATTACGCTTACAGATTTCCTACGTGTAAAGGCCTCCTTTACTTTAGATGAAATACAAAGGTGAACACGAGCTCTCTCGAGTATCGCGCGCGGCGCGATACTCGAGAGAGAGCTCGTTCGTTTGCATCCACGACCGCGGCGGCGCCGTTGCCCCGCATACGCACCCTGGTTACGCCCGTGAACGACGAGTGTGTTGTTTTCACACGACTCGCGCGCCTGAGCGAGCGGTCGCGTCGCGACGCGACGCTGTAATTGTCGCGCACGCGAGTCCCTCGTCAATCAATCGTCCCTGTCGCGCCGCGGGAACCCCGTCACCGAGCAGAAAGAAAGAAAGGAAGAACGACTTCCCGCCCGCCGCCATCACAACGCCGTTTTAATACAGCCACGCGTCCCCTTTGATTTTCCGCAGACCGATTCGTCACGATCGAGCCTCGCGAGTCGCGTCGATCGTAATTACTCGCAGCATGTCTCGCCTGAGTATCTCCTCCCACGCCCTCCGAGACCTCCCCAGGAAGCCTCCCTCCCCGGACGATCCATCGGAAAAAATGAGTCTCTGCTATGGCGCGGTCGCAGCTTTCTCGCTCTTTCTTTTTCCTCTCTCTCTCTCTCTCTCTCTCTCTCCCCCTCCCCTCTTTCTCTCTTTCTTCCATTTCAGTCCTGCGCTGTCCCCGTCGGGTTTGGATCTTTATGGATCTCAAGTGGATGTTACGTGTACACGCGTGTACAATCGAAATCGTATTATTCGCGCTTGGGTCGCTCCGAGGAAACGTTAAGCCCCGAGCGTTACACGCGAGTGACGCTTGTAGACCCCTCGTAGTACGTGCCATCGCTTATAAGCCTACTTGTAATTGGATTACAGTCTTACGGACACCATCCGTACACTCCGACATAGAAGCTCAAAGCGAAAGGGAGCCGCGCCACAGATTACGCGCGTTAAAGATGCAAAAATGCGCGCACACGATATCAGACGACGACGACGACGACGTCGATTGAGCGAGCGAGCGGCCGGTGGCGCATTTTCGCGTACACAGTCATGGGAAGCACATTAACCCACATTGTCGGGCGAGCGTGCGATAATAGTACACGTCGACGAGAAAACACGAGAAAGGGAGAGGCCACGCGACCGTAAGCGCGACGTTTCGCCTCCTGAAACGGCACGTGTCTACAAAAGCGCGGCTCTCCAACCCTCCGCGAAACACACTCTGTCGGACGTGGTATTTATATAAGGCTACTTACCTTTCTCTCTCTCTCTCTTTCTCTCTCTCTTTCTCGAGAGAGAGAGAGAGAGAGAGAGAGAGAGAGAGAGAGAGAGAGAGAGAGAGAGAGAGAGACAGAGAGCAGAAGCAGCACGTGTTCGGCCGACGTCGTGTGCGCGTGAAGGAGGGAGAGAAAGAAGGATGGCGCGCACCGCTGGAGTATCCCCTGTAATTTAAATTTCAAAACGGACTACCGTGTCGAGAGAGGAGAGGACCGCATCGGAAAATTCGACGCGCCGTGTGAGGAACGGTCGATGATGAGTTTCCGCCCGTATCATCGTTTATGCCCTTTGTATAATAATCAGACCGTTTCTTTCGTTTTCTTTTTACCTTTTTCACGGGACACGGTGTATATATTTCGGGTGAAAAAACGGAGGAAAACGCAAATTCACGTTAAATGTCTCAGTTGTGTGCGAGAGAGAGAGAGAGAGAGAGAGAGAGAGAGAGGGGGGGGGGATCAGTGAGTTTGAAATCCTTTGGGAAATAAATACAGAGTCGTGCGCGCCGATTGCAACTCGATCGAGTTTCGATTCTCCCCCTGCTCGGTCCGTTTCGCTCGAATAGACGCGATTATCCTTATCAATGGGATTATGCAGAGAAAGCAACGCGAACAGCGGAGCGTGCCCCTCGATCCTCGATAAAACGGCTCGATGAATCGAGTTACTCGTACGTAAATTATCAAGAGCGATCGCTCTTGAGAGAGAGAGAGAGAGAGAGAGGGGGGGGGGAATAGGGTTTTAACCCGTCCGATGGCCGACGCGCGGGAGAGAGACGCGTGACGGAAACAATTAATCGCATTTCTCACGTCGCGCTCTGAAATAACCGCATGAAGTCGTTACGCCAGGCCAGCTGCGAGAAGCGGCCCGCCGCCCGCGCCGTCACTTTCGACAGCAATTTGTGTCGTCACTGGTGTACGCTTCCACGTGGCTAAAGTCGCGGAGCGACGAACACGTGTGGGAGATTTTCCGCGGCGAGGAAATACCGAGGAAATACCGTCGATAAGGAGCCTCTCCCGATCCGCCACGCCACGCCGATGACCGCAACTGTACCTGAGGAACCTGCCAGTGAAAGGGTCGTGAGTGTATGTACCTGCGTGTCTGGCTGAACGTTCGGGACAGACACGAGTGTCCTTTTATGGCAGCGAGCTGCATTCTTGATGGGCTCGCAAGGTTCACACAGCGCGCGACCTGACCGCTCCGAAAATAGAAACGATCCGATCTGTCCATGTACAATGAACTCGAGACAAGTCGATGCAAGTGGACGAAGAGACGGTTCCGAGGCGGGGGCGAGGGAGAGAAGAGGTGTACACTTCGGATATACAAGTTTGGCCAGGTCCTCGGGATCGAACGGTCTGAATTCTAGCGAGTGTCGATTCACTCGACGGCGAGTGGGCGACGGCGACGGAGCTCTTCACGCCGTAACCCGTCGTCGTCGAAACGCGACTTGACGGCGGCGTCCTGTCGGGGGGACAACAGCTGAGGCTGCGAAGGCTCCGAGACTCGATTTTCTACGTTGCTTTTCGTGGAAGCGCGCGGGCAATTATATTTAGCAAGGCGACAGCGCTAATGATCGCGAGTGGTGCATTAAATTTCGAGCCGCGCGCGGCGCCGACGCTGTCGCCGGAAGAACTTCGCCGAAGTCGCGCGCGTATGACATCACTGTTTGCCAACGGCGATGGAGGCGCGAGATAAAAAGCCAAGGAGAGGGGGGGAGAGAGAGAGAGAGAGAGAGAGAGAGAGAAGTGGGAGAAAAAAGTGCGCGCGGAAAGGGAACGCCGCTCGCCGTCGCCGCGTCGTCGGAGGCGCTTCAATTGAACTCACTTGAGAGGGTGGATACGGGGCCCGGTCGCGGCCGCAGCTTCCTCGTAAAACACATCTAGCGTACGCTGCACTTCGGGACGTGGTGGACGTTTAAGTGATCGTTACGTCTCCTCCCGGCACAGTGAGGAGAGACGTCGGCTCGCTCGTTCGTCGTATCTCGAAATAGACGCGACAGATGGACGGCGAGGGATGGCGCGACGCTTGGTGCTAGGATTTTATGGATTTAAATTGGCCAAAGGATGGCCGGGAAAGAGAGAGAGAGAGAGAGAGAGAGAGAGAGAGGGAGAGCTGCATCGCTGATGCTACTGCTGCGTGCCCAATTGGCGCGCGCGTGGAAACCGGCTCATTGACTTTTCGAATGAAACCAATTGCTCCCGCAGCACCGATACACGATCCGTCGTCTGTCGCGCTGGTTGCTCGCGTGTGTGCGTGCGTGTGTGTGTGTGTGTGTGTGTGTGTGTGTGTGTGTGTGTGTGTGTGTGTGTGTGTGTCGCACATCCGTTGCGGAAAGTGTCGAGCTAATTTATGTGACTCGGAGTAAATCTAACGGAATAAAATAGGAGAGATGTAGCGCACTTGAAATTTTTTTTCGAGCGAAACCGCGCAAACAAAACGCGAGCGAGAACTCGGTCGGAGCGGCCGGAAAAATACTGCCGCTAGAAATCACAAGAGTGAGTGTGTTTCAATCAATTAGGGCAGATTTGTCGCTGCGATGGAACGGGACGCCCATCAAGTTCGCTCTTTCAATTTCGGAATGAAAATATACGACTCGCTTGACGATTCGGAACGGACAGTTCGCTCTATGAGCGAGTGAAAAATCATTCGGAAAAAGAAAGGAACATCACGACACGACACCGTTTCCTTTTATCGCGACATACGATTGTCAAATTATACAATTGTCCGTACGATTGTCAAGAGATCTGACAAGTAGGCAAGGGAAGCAGCCTTGCGACATAACAACACTCCTCTTACAACAGTCAGTTGTAAGATAACAATCTCTGTCACCTGTATTAATTATCATACAATCAATTATAATAACAATATCACACTCGGGTAACATTCTCGTCTGGAGAGAGCGCGAGTTGGCGTGCAACCTACCCCCTCCGACATCGCACCGATCTCTCACGTCTTTTTCTCTCCCTCTATCTCTCTCGTCATGTTACAGCAAAAGTGCGTGAAAGCGCGAGCTCTGTACGACAATATCGCGGAGGCGCCGGACGAGCTAGCTTTCCGCAAGGGCGACGTGCTCACCGTGCTGGAGCAGAACACCGCCGGCCTCGAGGGATGGTGGCTGTGCGCTCTGCGAGGACGGCAGGTACGTAATTCATTATTCTCCAATCATTCCGATAAGCAGCGAAATATTAAATATTGTATAAAATAGAGTCGCGTCGCTCGCTCCACTTATGCGAGGCCGAGTAGCTCTCGCGTAAGTCGATGCAGCGAAGCGACTCCGGAGAATCCCCGGAGAGATATAACGAGGCGAGAGAGCGTTATTATCGCGGAAATGCGGGACTAACGAAGGTGCATCGTCAGCGTCGCAGTTACCGCCGAGATCTAGAAGTCTCATCTGCGCGATACATCACTTTGACATCATAAATATATATTTTACCAACTAGATGCGCGCGCGCGGGGCCCCCTTTTTTGCTCGTGCTCGTGAACAGACGTGCTCCCCGTAATTCCTGGAACGCGTCCGCTCGTGATAAACGAGAGAGCCGCGCTCGCCTATCTCTTGGAAATTACTGACGAATGCACCGGTATAAATCTATTAAGCGGCCCGGAAAGTTTGCTCCGCGCTCCTTCTTCCGATAGCGGGGAGACTTGATCGCCTCCTTAATCGACTGGAAAACGTTCGGTTTATCTGAGCGGATGCACTCGTCCCTCGGCTACTTTGTAAGTGTCGCCTCTCGGCTGCCGCTCGGCGAGTGCCGCTGCCTCTGTGTCTCTGTGGCTCTCGAGATAAACAAATTAATAGGAAACGTCGGGCTTTAATCTCACCGGCGGCAACGAACTCCTCTCCGTGCGCGCGCGATTCGCCGCGCCGGCGAGTTTAGCGCGCGATTTACGGCGAGTCTCTCGGAAAACATTCAAAGGTGAACCCGAGATCCTCGTCCTCGCGGAGAGACGTGACGCTGCTGTTGACAATCTCGTGGTCGTTATTCCACGGAGAGCACGCGCGCGCGCGCGTAAGGCTCATAGCGTCTCGAGATTTATGACTTACAACTTTGTAACACACCCGAGACGCTCCGCGCATCGCACGGATAAACGTATGAATTACGCGGTGTGCATCCATTCAACAGCGCCGCCCGGCGCTTCTCAGGGCATCGCGACAGGGAAGGGTGCGACGTTTATTTTCGGCTGGATTTTCGACAGGATTAGACAAACGCTCGTGGTCTGTGAGATCCGCAGACGCCTAACTGCTAACCGTCTCTCTCTCTCTCTCTCTCTCTCGCTCGCACACTCTTCCGTGACGCGTGAGAGATTGCGCTCTCTCTCTCTCTCTCTCTCTCTCTCTCTCTCTCTTGGTTGGGAAAAAGTAGCTGGGTGTATGAATGACTGACTGGGTGAGCGAACGAATGTGAAAAAAAGCTCGCTGAAAGATCCCCGACAAGGAAAGTCAATCGTGGACACTGATTGAGCGCGTCGAGTTCTGTCCGTGAGAGAGAGAGAGAGAGAGAGAGAGAGAGAGAGAGAGAGAGAGAGAGAGAGAGAGAGAGGGAGGGAGGGAGAGAGAGAGAGAGAGAGAACAGCGACGAGAGGACGAGACGCGCGAGATAAAAAATGTGTTCACTCGCCGAACGAGTATAATCGAGTCGTTATTATTAGTTGCTCGCGAAAGTTCGTACAACATTAAATCCATTTTTATCTATTACTAACAGCGAGATGATATTTTGATGAGAGTATCTGCCGTCGTAAAATTCTAAATTGTAAAATCATAAGAAAATTGACCAACCACAATTGATTATTCTTCCTTATGGTCGTGGATATTGCGTTTTTCTGAGGATGTTGATGGTTGGCTGGAAAGCAACTCATGGGACCTTTTGCGTTCAGAACTGTCAAAATCGATCCACTTTTCATTACCCGTCGCTATTCACCATAAAAAACTCTTTTCTGCGCCTGACAAGCAACGAGAGACAGACGGTAAATCGGCTTGCAATCTCGCAGAGAGTTCATGGGGGGAAGCCATCTTCCTTTTGGATTTTTCCCAATGCTTTCAAATGACGAGATACTGTTGATTCATCAACTCCAAGCTACCCCGCGAGCTCTTTTAACGCTTGGGCCGAGTTTCCTTTGAGCAATGCTTCCAATTCGTTTCCATCTCGTTTGGACGACCAGAATGCGGTTTGTCGTTGACATTGTAATCATCATTTCGAAACCTTTGTTGAGCCTCTTCTCGCAGGTAGCAACGGACATGTCTTACATCTTCTCCACAAGTCAGTCTTTCAGTCAGTTGTGTCGCGGCGTTTCCTCTCACCTCAATTAAAACGGTGAAGCATGCAGTGCATGCAGAGACAAACTTTACCTAATTCCATCCATCAGCTGCAATTAAACGTGTGACGTTTTATTTGCAACGTAAAGCCGTAAAGAGTCAATTCTGATCGAATGTAACTAACTTTTAAAAAGCGAAACGCAACTAGCGAAGAGCAATCACCAAGTCGTCACCGCCGGTACAGCCCTCTGTTTATGACCTTACGAACTTTTGCAAGCATGTAATGCATTATTATATTTTTTCTGCCGTAGGGCATCTGCCCAGGAAATCGATTGAGGCTCCTGGTTGGCCAATACGATACGGGGGGTTGTTTGGTCGGCAGCAGGGCCGACCTAACCATTTCAGAGGACGGTGTGCAGAGACACGGGAAGAGGCGTAGCTGGCATGTACAGCCTAATAGGGTGAGTTATTTGTAATGCGAGCCTATTCTTAAATAGCACGCGGAAGTTGGCTTCTCGTTACCGCGCGCTCACACCACGTTCCGTACCGCCCGGGTATGAATAACCTCCCTGCGACAACCGACAGTATTTACTCCGACTTGCTTCGCTTTATCCGATTATCCAGCCTGCGGACGAGAACTCGAGAGCGAGTTCGAGCGGGCGATTCGTGTTACGCCCGTAAATAGAGCCAAGTAGCCAAAAAAAAGAGAGATAAAAGAAGAGAGAAGTTTCCCCTCTCGGCTGACCGCACTCTCGAAATCTCTTCGAATTGTGCATCAAGTCTTACCCGCAAGGTAAAGGTAGCGACGGCCGAGGAGAGTCGATCAAGCTCGAGTGACTTTTCAATCATGCAGAGTGTATTCGTCCATTTTGTATCACCGAGCAAATATTTTCTTCCAAAATTGAAGAGTGAGTAAATTTGACTTAATGTACTCTGCTGTCAGTGGGGAGGGAAGGGGAGAGACAAACTTCACTCCGATTGAAATGTTCACTCTTACGATTTCGCGATCGCTTCAAGAGTATTTTCGCTCGTTTCGAGTGATCTGAGATGTCACGTAAAAAATATCTAGTACGTCCCTTAAATCGTCGGCTAAAATATCCAAACTACCATCAATCAAGAACCTACCCTCTGCACTTTAACATTATTTATTACCTGACGTATAAACATCAATAACAAATGGCTGTTGATTTTGGGTGACCATCGTCTTGGCCGAGAAAAATTGTTTTAAAAATCCTATGGGAGCAAAGAAATGCCCGCCCTCGTGTTGATCTTCCTTCTTTCATTTCAAGAAGTTTGCAGAATATATGATAGAGTTATTAAAGGGACAGCGCTAGAAGTGCTCAGTCAATTAAGGGTTTGTTTACGGACATTTAAATGCGGTTCCTTTGCGCCCACGTGGAGAAAATTCTATGGAGAAAAAAGGGCTTGAACGAACGCATGAATACGCCCTCACGACTATAATTCTTCAGCGTGCGGCGCATTTCAATAGCATTTTATTGGCCCGACTGCGACAGCTGGCTTCTCGAATTAATATATCCGCGATCTGAAAAGGCGCACCGCACAACGGCGACTCCACTCCCTATCGATCGATTGTGCAAACGCAATTGCAGCAGGGTTTCCCAAACGCCAGACACATCTCACCGGCCCCGAAAAGAAATGATGAAGTCTATTTCTGAACAAACTTGAATGTACAGATGAAACGTCACGAACGTCACGAACGTCGTGTTTCACTTATTAGCAACATACTTCTCTTAGGCGAGTTCATCACCGATGACGATCGAAATTGATTTCCTCGTGCTATTCATTGCGCTATTTAGTCAAACAATCGAGCTCATTCAGATTTTCTTGTTTCTTCTTAAGAATTTGATTTACCACCATGCATATCGATTTTTCGAGAAAACGAATGCCGACGCAGTTAATCGCAGCTTTACGCTATTAATCTCCAGAGACAAACTCGTGACGAATAAAGAAATGACTGCGTGTTAAGCGACTATCCTGCCGCTCAGCGTGCGAGCGGATAAAAATCGTTTGGCAGAGATTGGTTCTCTGGACTGGACTTCTAACTTATCCTCGGGAATCGCGATCGCGATCGGCTTCGCCAGCTGCGATTTGGGAAACCCTGTGTCACCCTGATGAATCACAATAGAGTGCAGACGGCGACCCGCCGCGCTCGTGGGGGCGATCTCTTGCGTCCGCCCGCCCGCCCGCCCGCTCGCTGTGAAACGGAATCTGTCAAAATCAGCTGACTGCCACTTGGCTCGTCCGGCTCTTCACCGCCGTCGCCGCCGCCGCCGCCACCGCCGCTGCGGCCGTCCCCTGTGTCTGTCCCCGGGTGCGCGCGGTTTAACATCTGTCGGCGACATCAATTTGCCGAAATGAATATGACAGCACGGTCGATCGCGATCTGTCCGCTGGACATCGTCGAAAGCGACGAGAAAGGATCTCCCCCCCGTGCACGTTCGCGCGATCGTTCCCTCCGAAATTCGCGATATAAATTCGAACAGCACCCCTCCCCCCTCCCCCTCCCGTTAGGGCGGCGAACGAAAAAACCGTTCGCCCTTGCACGTTCGGTAGCGATCGTATACCGTCGCATACCGTCACGTCGCGCATCGCGTCGCGCGGGCCGCATTTACGAGAAGTCGATCCTGCAGGATACCCTACAAGGAGCTGTCCTTCCTCGCGCGGAGGTCCACGCTTGCCCTTATATGTCCGCGGCTCCCACAACAATGTCCTCTCTCTGACGCCGGCTGTGCACCTCAGCCTCTCCTCTGCCCCTCCCGCCGCTCATCTCCGTGAGGGACGTGAATGCGTGTGGGAACAGCGCACACCCGCGCACACACAAAGTGGGATCCCCAGAGTCATCTCGATGGAATGTCCAGAGCGGTTAAGCTCAAAGAAGAGCGGGCGTGTTTCATCGTTCGCTTGTGTGTGTGTGTGTGTGTGTGTGTGTGTGCGTGCGTGCGTGCGTGTCCCGCCGGGTTCTCTTCCTCGGTGGCGTACTCTCGCACTCCTCTTCCTTCTTTCGCCGACTACTCCGGGCTCCCGAGAATAGCGCGCGTTTTTGCGGATAGACTGCCGAGACAGAGAGAGAGAGAGAGAGAGAGAGAGAGAGAGAGAGAGAGAGAGAGAGAGAGAGAGAGAGAGAGAGAGAGAGAGAGAGGCCGGCGCGTCTCGTCTCCTCCCTCGCTTCTCGGCGGCGGCGGCGGCGGCGGCGGCGGCGGCGGCGGCGGTATGAAATGCGGCGAAACGGCGGCGTGAAAAATCGCGAGGTATCTTCGTACGCGTGTGAGAAGAGGAGGCGCGCGACGGCGCATTTTCGCGACTCATAATATCGCCGGCGCGTCGATACGCCGGCGAGCGTCCTGAGCGAAGACGCGTCCTGAGGAGTCACGAGAGCGCACGCCGTACGATCGCGAAAGACGCGGGCGAAAGGGAGGGGCTTCATGCACCGCTGATGTTAACTAGAATAACCAGATCGTGGCGCGCGTTCGCCTCGGCGGACCCGCGACATGAGCAGTAACGTATGTCGAGACCGCATACTCGATATGCTCGGAAACGCGACAAGTGCGCTTCGCGCGATCGCGTTTCCGCAGGCGGCGGCGGAATGTGGGCTATCCATTTCTCTCTATCTAATGTTACGAAATTAATAGCTGAAGCCAAGTTCCTAAACAAAAATGGCACATGACTGTGAACGTCCAAGCGAGTGATTAGCTGTTCACTTACGGGACGTATTTCAGTTAGTTTAAGAGAGTCTCGTGAGCAATTTCGCAAGAGGCTTTTATTTAGCGCGTCGTTTCAGTGACAGAATTCACGGCGAATTCAGCTGGCAATCGCCGGCAATGCCTGCAGCATGCCGGATTTTTCTGGAGGTCATTTTGTATCGTTTGATCGTCACGAGAAATAATCAACAGCGAATTTGCAATTTTACTTTTATCATTTATTCGTTCCTATTATCGGTCGTTTATTCGTTCTCGCTCATCACGGGCATCCTGGAAAATTATTTTTCCAGGAATATTTTTCAATTATTTCCTTGCGTTACTTTCATTGTTTTCATCAATCGCGCTTCTCTCCGATTTCCCGGCGCTTTTAATCGAGCTCTTGATCCCGCACGAGGATTTTAATTACGCGTCAACGATTACGATTCTCCGGATCTCTCGCGTCGTCTGCTCGCTCGAATATCGAGAGGCTTGTGCGCAAGCAGCGAGGATTTTTATCCTCCCGACGACGGTTTGCAAAAGTCAGTTGCATTTCAGCAGAAGCTGAAAGAAGAACGCGGATCATTTCCGCGGGAGGAGATGCGGTGTGTGTTTGTCCTCCGGCAAGCGCAATATCCTGCCGAAGCCTCGAAGGCTTCGGCAGGCGCGAGCGCGAGGAACAAAACAACAAACGATTTTTCGCCCAGGGCGCAAGCGCTCCTTGAGACTGCCACCGATGACGGCGAGTAGGCAAACTGCACCGCCTGCCGCCCAGCACCGGCTGAAAATGGCATGGAAAAAGGAGAAAGAGGTGGCTCGAGAGCGGAGAGAGATCGAGGAAGACAGACTCGGCCGAGACGAGGACGGGACTTGTCTGCTGGACGTGGGCTGTGGCGGCTTGTCTTTAACGGCCGGTATCAACGAACTGTAAAACTCGCGCGTGCGTGGGATTGTCTGCTCGTGCTCGGTGCTAACGAACGCTCGCGTTCGCGAACAGAGAGACTGCAGCCACGCCGGTGCCGGTGCCGGTGCCGGTGCCGAGCCGAGCCGAGCCGGTGTGTCGGCTTGGAAAAACGCCATTTTTCCCTTGCCGACGGCGAATCGAATTCGCCCGGAGATTCGAACATTTCGTTTCTCCGCGCAGCGAACGGCCCACGACCTTCTGCAAATTCGCAAAAGGAAGACGAAACGAGAGAGAGAGAGAGAGAGAGAGAGAGAGAGAGAGGGGGGGAGGAGGAAAGACAGAAAGCAATCCCATCTCGCGACATACAGCCGCCTGCGCGCCGCGGGCCAACGAACGTAAATCATCGCTTTTGCGAGCGACTGGCGAAGCGAAGGAGCCGGCCCCGCCAAACTCGACTCGCCAGGACTCGGATGCCCGTCAAGAGTCACAACCGGTAGCAGCTAGCTGACTGCTGCTTCTTCGTCGAGAGATCATCACGGCCGTTTATTAAAGAGACAATAAGCGATGTTATCCAGCGCAATAAACTGGCGCGCGCACGTCATCGTCCGATTAAAGGATCCTATTATCGTGTGCGATATCTCTCTCTCTCTCTCTCTCTCTCTCCCCCTCCCGTTCAGCGACATCGGTCCTCGCCGATCAACTGAGTTATTGATATTTCTATTACTGCCTCGCTGGCCGGAACTGGCGAGCCACATCGTTATTACAAACAGCGATATCAATCGGCGCGCGTGTCAAGCTCTCGAGACGCGACTAATTGTTGCGTCTTATCTTCTCTCGCTCATTTGTTTGTTTTGCAGCAGAGGCGCGAGTGCGGCGATTTACAGTCATGCTTGTTTGCACATAAAGTACCTCGCTTCCTCAGCCGCTGCGTTTTATATATATCTCTCTCTCTCTCTCTCTCTCTCTCTCTCTCTCTCTCTCTCTCTCTCTCTTGCGTCGCGTTGCGTTTCCGCGCGGAAAAGGCGCGTCCCGGGTCTCGCAAGTTGCACGGTACATGTATTTTATTTATAAACGGCGGGGATTCAACGCGGTTCAACAGCTTCGCCGGCGCTTCACACGGCCAGGAAATGTGCGCGATCTACGCGGGTCCGGTTGTGTCGCACGCGAGCTTGTTATAGCCGGCGTAAATGCAATTGTTGCCGAAAAACAGCGCGTGGCGGATTTGTGCGGGCTTTTCGCATACGGGCGAACGGAAAAACAGTCCGGACGATGATTTCCTCTCTCGTGTATGCGCGCGCAGGGTTTGAAGAAAAAAAAAAAAACGCTTGAATTGACGCGCGGCAAGAAACGAACCGAGTGTGTCTCGGCCGGAAGGAAGGGAAATTCTGCTTCTTACGAGCCAAATTCGAGTCTGAAAAGCCGGAGAAATTCTGTTTCTCCGTTGTGCAAAGCGCGCGTTCGGTTCGTTTAATGTCACATTAAATCAAGCGGTCTTTTGCCTTCGTCTGTGAATCCTCGATACGCTCGCCACGCTACAGGGCAGACCTGATGAATTCTTCTCAGCAACGAAGCGCACGGCTACATTGTCACGTTGTTGCTGAAATAAACAAGGAAAAGCTCCCTCGTCATCGTACCGGAAAATTCTTATCACTGCCTGAGACAGGCCGAAAGTCCTAGTTCCGTAGATGGTGGGAAGCCTCCTTCCGCGTTTCCATAGAAACCGTCTTTCTATCTCCCCCTAGCCTCTCTCACTCGCTCGCTCTCACTCTCTCTCTCTCTCTCTCTCTCTCTCTCTCTCTCTCTCTCTCTCTCTCTCTCTCTCTCTCTCTCTCTCTCTCTCTCTCTTTCCTTTCCCTTTTATTTCTCCCTTCCTCCCATTCTCTTCTCACCCCTATCAGGGCCGGATAAAGTCACTGTCCATCTTTGCTCGGGCTGTTTTCCCCACAACCGCGGCGAACGATTTAGTCGGGAGTTTGTCGATTTCCCAATTTTCGCAGATCAGCAAATTTATAATTATCGGACGAGCAGGCGACTCGCTTTCCCGAGCGTTCGTCTCCGCGGCAACGGCATAAAAATTTGCCGTTGAAAACGCAAAGGCAGAATCGCAGCCCTCGACGAAGGCTCTGCGAGGACTCTTTCTCTCTCTCTCTCTCTCTCTCTCTCTCTCTCTCTGGTTTAGGGTCCTCCGAGTCCTAAATCCGCCACTGTTCCGCTCTCTTCTCTTCTCGCGCTTTCTCCCGTACGTTCGTCGTGGCGTAATATGCCTTTCACAGTTAGTGCCACGACGCCGGTATCGACCGACGTGTTATACCCCTCTGACCGTACTCCATTCCCTTCTCTTCGGTTCCAGCGGAGACCTCTCGAGCGCGCGCTCCAACCTTCCAGCACCCCTCCTTCCGCGGCGCTCTCGCACCCCCGCACCCCGTACTCCACTACTACGCTGCCTGCGATAGTACTATTCGATTCATAATAACAAAGGACACTCGCGTGCAGCTTTAATTCACGTGGTGGAGCGCACTCGACGCCGCGCTTCTTCGATGACGAGGACGACGCTTCAGTCGTCCGATGCTACCTTCACACGATGACGTTTCTGATCGCTCAATGACGTCTCATCGATTTATTGTCAATTGTTTATTCATACATGATGACGTATACACACACACACACACACGCGCGCGCGATTTTTCCTCCGTGCTGATTGAAATTTCGAGTCGTACGTTCGAATCGCCGCGCGAATCTCTCGCGAGCATGATGCTCTTGCGACGAGGTCAAAATAATTTGTCGAGGGTAGTTTCGAAGACGTTAGGGATGGGTGGACCTTGTCCGTTTGCCAACTACCAACTACAGCTGACCCAGATTCCGCCGAATCCTCGGCGATCCTTCTCCGGACAGGGCAGCGTTCAGGCTGCTGCCTCATGCGAACAACGCGACTCTTCCTCCCTGTCGGCCTTCGGAATGCGCGATAAGACCAGCCGATCGAAAACTCTTAGCCGTGAGTAAAAGCCTCGGTTGTTCCACTTCGGCAACGAGACCACCGACCATCGACGGGAAATTGCAGATTGCCGAGGGCCGGCGAGCGAGCTTTTACCACGATATCTCGTGGTCGAGGCTGCTCCGTTTTATGAGCTGGGCGTGTCCGGCGTTTCCTCTAACGGCGCGCGATGCAGCTCTAATTTTCCCAGCATTTTTGCCGCCGCTGCGCGCGCGCGCGCGCGCGCACGCTCGCCGTAAATTTGATTTCACAGTGATACGACGCGGTTTATTTTCCAAAATGTGCACTTTCATGCCGAGCAAAATAATCGCGGCAGTTGTCTGTCAGAGAATATCTACTACACGTTAGCTATGCCGGGCTATAATAATGTGACGTGTATTTATTATACGTTACATACAATTATATACGCGCGACACAAGAATTTTTAAATCTTCATTTTCATATGTTTCAACCCCCTCTGAAATGAAGTCAACCTCGACATTTGTTGCCAAGGTCACCATTCTGAATAACATTCAAAAAGTTTCAGCTGTTGTTCATCATGTTCTCCAAACTTCCTTTGTTGTTATTCAGAGAATGAGAGCCTTGACAACACATATTACAATTAATATTATCGAGAATTTGAAACATTAATATGAAGGTTTACCTAACGATATGTGTGATGAATATTATACAATAATAATACTAAAATTTATTAAGTAACACATAATATCAAATATTATATAATAATAAAAATATACACTACAGCATAATATTCATAAAAACCTTTATCCAAGAATACGCGCTAATTGACGTTCCCCTTTCTTACACGCTCAAGAGAGAGAGAGTGAGAGAGAGAGAGAGAGAGAGCCGCTGTTACAAATTTCCAACACGAGAGAGAAAATTTGCAACTCCTATCCATCCTCCGTGTATGGCAAGAGCGTCTATATGGAAGCTGAAGAGAGAGAGAGAGAGAGAGAGAGAGAGAGAGAGAGAGAGAGAGAGAGAGAGAGAGAGAGAGAGAGAGAGAGAGAGAGACGAAGAAAAATGCTGCGGTGCGCTCGGAGCGTAGCGCGCAAGGGTTGCAGAAGAGTTTCTATTATTGCAAAGCAGCGGGAGGGCCGATGAGCTCCCGAGATTACGCTCTCTTGGGGGATGTTCCATCCCTCTTTCCTCCCCCGTATTTATTCGTTTCACGGGCGCTTCGTATCGGCGTCTCCACTCGGCGTTTTATCAGCGAAATTACATTTTCCCGGAACGATGGTTCAACGGCCGAAATGTGCAAGCTCGCAGCGCCGCACCGCCGCACCGCCCGGCTCTGTTAAATCCGGCCGGCGATTACGCGTCTAATTTTACGATACGGGAACGCGGAAAATATATGCAAGCGGCAACGCACGCCCACCCCGTGCGTCTATCTCTCGCGGAACACGTTAGGAAAATGTTTTTCACGCTGCGTTCGCCCCAATCGTCGGAGCGCCCCGCGGTGCCCTCCGACGATTTCATTTCGCCGATGGACGACAAAAGAGAACATCGAAATTGTTCTTTTGACAGGGATTTCTTTCTTTCTCTCCCTCTCTCTCTCTCTCTCTCTCTCTCTCTCTCTCTCTCTCTCTCTCTCTCTCTCTCTCTCCTCCTTTCATTCAGGAGGAAACTCAATTAGCAATCTCGTAAAATTAATCCCCGACTGCAGTAACCATGCTCGAACGAAGTCCTCAAGAGATTACTTGGCGCACGGTGAAAAAAGTAACAGCTGATTGGCTGGTTCGCGTAGATAACTTCGTTACCGAGTTTCATCGTGGTTTACGTGGACAATGTTTGCTCTTATCCAGATCTATAATTATACAGATAAAAAGCATCCACGCAGATAAAGTCCTGGCACCAATTCATTTTTATCTAGATAATATAAATCTACATCGTGAAAGTGAAATTGCGTGATAAAAGTATTATGTTTAGACACAAAACTTATCCAAGATGACGCTTACGTCGAACTCGGTCGACATCGCCGCAAATACGTAAAATACTCAAGTATTCGTTTTTACCTCGCGAGAACGTTTGAGTTACGATACGAAACGTACGAGGCGACACGAGGCGACTGAGATTGCACTGGGATTCACTTGCGTATTTGGAACAAATGGACAAAAGAGGAATTTGCATACTTCATCTCTCATCTTCATCCAGCTAGTTTTTAAATCATCTAAGCACAATATTTCGCGTGGATTTAGCGGCGACGCGCGGTCGCGCCATATAGTGGAGTCGCGCACACACGCGCTTTCACAGACGGAATTTAGAGAAGAACACGTGATTTTCCAGCCAAAGCGAATAAACCGTTAACAATGTAACGGAGTTACATTGTTAACGGTTTATTATCTCGCGTCTCGCACAGCGAGCGCCGCGTTGCTGCATGGTTAACGGCAGCTGCGAGCCGCATCGCGACTGGCGACAGTACGACGTAACTGCGCGGCGGCGTAGAACGCGCGCGATAATTAGTCGGGGGGATATGATTAATCGTTCGGTCCGCTCGATGATGCAGGTTGTGACACCGCAGAAGTGCGGAGATGTCTACCTCTACGACCTCCCAGCGAGCCGGGGCAGTCCTGCGCCGCCATCCAGACACGATTCACCCCTCAACTCGAACAATGAGCACTCGCACAATACGGGTACGTATTATTCGCGAGCTACAGTCCGTCTGCGCGGCGGCATGGCTCGTCGCGATAAAGCAACCGTCTGCGGGAAAGTTTATTCATTAATTGAGATATCGATTAACGCTTGGCGTCTCTCTCTCTCTCTCTCTCTCTCTCTCTCTCTCTCTCTCTCTCTCTCTCTCCCCCCCTCCCTCCCTCCCTCTCTCTTTATCCGTCTGAACACGAGAGCGAGGCGCCGAGAGCCGCGGTTCTCCTCACACACGGCTAGTTTCATAAACAGGAGGATTCCTTTAGATTAAAAGTTCGCGGAGATGAAAGTTCGCAATCCCCGGAATAAATTCGTCCGGTGGTGCTCTGGAATCCCCGGAGCCGTCCGTTTCAAGCTCGTCGCGCGTTACCTTGATCCACGTCCGCAGGACGATACACCGGCGGCGCGCGTACGACGACCGCCCCGAACGCGAACGACAACGCGAACGGCGGGGGTGGCGATACAAACGAGTGCTACGACGTGCCGCCCCGTGCGATCCCGGTGATCCCGTCGCCGGCGAGCAGCCCGAGTCCGGCCCCGTCGTGCTACGACACCCCGCGGCCGCCGACATCCTGCACGCCTAACTCGAATTGCTCCACCGGCTCCGGCATTACGCCCCTGGATTGCTACGACGTGCCGCGACCTTTGCAACCCCTCACGCCCAGCAGCTCGGCTTCCAGCCTCACCAACGACGGCTCCCTCAGCGGTTCGAACAGGTATCGCCTTTGCATTTCCGCGATGCGGTCGCATTATTCCACGACGGATTCCATGTGTGTCGTATGACGAGAGAGACTACTCCCTCTCCGCTCTCACTACCCTCTCGCTCGCACTATCTATCTATCTATCTATCTATCTATCTACTACTATATATTCGCTGCCTTTGGCTCTGATGGATTTCCTATAGTGCTAGCTCTTGGCTAGGACTGATTATTCGAGAGTCTCCAGCTTGAAAAGTCTCCAAGTCTTACACACAAAATCATGAATCACAGATTGAATAAAGTTTCTTGTAAAGAATCTTGTAAAGTCGTAATAAATCGTACTTGTTTAAATGATAGAGCGGAAAAGTAGAACGCGAAAAGTTTGAAATTTTTCCAGCTTCTGGTAACTTGTACCGAAAGTCTTGCTTCTACTTTTGGATCCTTTGCAATATCCAGAAAGGTGTCGCAGCGACGTCGTCGCTGAAAAATTTTTCACGAAACTCGGAAAATCACGTCACGACTTAGGATACGCTTTTACGTATCCTAAATCAGTTTTAAAAATACTGAAACCTGAAAGAGAGCGTTGTTACATCATTCTTCCAGTTTCAACGCAAAAATTCAATGTACACACGTTCGGCATCATTTACGAATAATAAAAAATCCCGAAAGGCATCGTCGCGTTGTTTTTTCAGTTTGAACCAAATTTTGGATTGGAGCGCGCGATGAGAGATGAACGAGGTGAAAATTCCCTCGTGTATATTCGCGGCCATTTATTAACACAATAAATCGGCCAACAAACCAATTATCGCTCTCAATATTTGTTCTCACTTTTCCGCGTGTTCTCTAAATTCCAGATCAAGTTTGGCCGCTCCCGATTACGATGTGCCCCGACCACGTCTTCCAGCCTCCTCATTACCGTCCCGGCACAACACTCCCATACCGAAGACCCCGACACCACCGCCGCCCACGCAACAAATCTACGACGTGCCGGTGAACAAGGAGCTCCCATTAGAGCTGGACTCCGCCTTGGAAGGCTTGCAGAGGTTGCAGAGCGAAGCGTCCGCCGCGATAGCGAGGCTACTGGGTTTCGTGAGCCCCGGCTGGAGAACGCCGCAACGATTAGACGCCACTCTTATGGACCTCAGGCTGGCTGCTCTTAGGCTAAGAACATCTTTGCATGATCTTGCCGAATTCGCGGAAGGTGACTATATGCGCGCGCGCGCGCGCGCACCGGTTCCGTTTACTACCGTCTTCTCCAAAACGGCCGATAAGGAGGATATCCCACGATGTCATTCATTCCAATAGAACACAGATAAAAGAAGTCTGGTGCCATTTTTTCTTCCGACAAGTAGTTACCGAGTTGGCGTGAACCAAATGTTGAAAATGTTTTATCAAGTTTTCCTTAAATATCTCAAAAAATATTAGACAAGTAGGAAAATGTTTCAGAAAAAAAAAATTGTTCAAATTAATAGGTGGGAAAAGATGATATGACAAAGAAAGGGGGGGAGGGGGTTTCCATTAAAAAATTCAAGACGATCTTCCTGTAACCTCGATGACGCTATTCATCAAGGTCATACTATAAGTACTGCTATGTGGTACGTCAACCCTACAACTTGAACGTTGAAACCCTACTACCCAACTTCTGTATTTAACATTTTTTTCTACCTTGCATATTTTCAAAGTTATTCAGGTGGCCTGTATACCACTGTATACCACTAATTACTTAATTTCATATATTTAGTTCATGAATTTCACACGCGTTCCCCGTTGGTATTTTTTCGCAGACCTACGTCGTTGTAAAGTGTTTCGAAAGTGTTACGTTTCTCGTACGCACAGGTACGCTGGGCAACGCGGGCAAAGCCCCCGATAAGGGTTTGGCGACGAAATTACGGCCGCTGGTAAAGGCGCTTCGTGATTCCGACAAGCTCGTGCAGGAAGCTGCCACCGAATTGGACACGATAGAATGGGACGCGAGTAAGCTATGTCGTGGCGGTGGTGATACACCGACACCTACTAATGGACCTCCGCCCTCGTTATTACCACCTGTACAACCGGATCCCCTCGATCAGCTGATCGCGTGCGCTCGGGCACTCACGGAAGACGTCCGTCAGGTTGCCAGTTTCATTCAAGTGAGTATCTTTCGTAACATCGGGTAATGAATTATACCCGTTTTTAATGGCTCCTAATCCCCCCGAATCGTCGCTGAAATCATTCTTTCATCGAGTCGTCCAAATGAAAGTCAGTAGGATTAGTTGTGCGAGTGATCACACACAGTGATCACACAGTGGAGATTCTCCTTTGTGTATATGATGAACGTATGAACGTGTGTTTGTATGTGCGCGTGTATATGCGTACAGGGAAATTCCACGTTGCTCTTCAAACGAGCGTCCATCATCTCCACGGGCAGCAGCAACAACAGCGGCGGCGCCGGCGAGGATTACGATTACGTGAACCTCGACTCACGGGAGGTCGTGGCGAAGCAACGGGAGGAGCTGAGAGCCTCGTTGCCGCAGGAGCTGCGCAACAACTACGATCTGCTGGTGTCCGAGGCGGACAATGCGACGATTCAGATGGCACCCACGACACCGACGCCCATGGATCCCAACGATAAGCAGCTGTTAGCCTTCTACGCCGCTCAGGTGATCACGCACGGCGCTCATCTGACTCACGCGATCGACGCCTTGCTGCAAACGGTCGAGCACAACCAACCACCCAAGGCGAGTGTACGGAGTGGACAGAGCTGGAAAGAGAAAAAAAATGGTCGCCGGACTATTACCGAGCTCCGATTCCAATATCAGAGTACGATCGTCACGTAACGCGCGGTGGCTTTTGTCTTGCAGGTTTTCCTGGCGCACGGCAAGTTCGTGGTGCTGAGCGCTCATCGGCTCGTGCACATCGGCGACACGGTGCACCGGAACGTGACGCGCAACGACGTGCGGACGCGCGTGCTGCAGTGCGCGAACGCCCTGAACGAGGCGCTCGCGCAGACCGTGTCGAAGACGAAGCAGGCCGCGCAGTTCTTCCCGAGCGTCAGCGCGGTCCAGGACATGGTCGACAGCGTGGTCGACGTGTCGCACTTGGCCAAGGATCTCAAGGTCGCCATGATACACGCTGCCCAGCAGCCATGAAGAGAGACCCCGGCGTTTATTGTCGCGACGACGATGACGACGATTAGGCCGCGAAAGCACAAGTTCCTTCAATTCAAATGCGATCCTCACGATCGAGAGCTCCTTTCTCGCTAAGCATGAAACCGCGCGGAGACTGACGGAGGGGAGGGGGGGGGATCGAGACGCGCGGAGGAGGCTGCGCGTTTTTCGCTAGGCGCTCCAGTGCTGCGATTCTGTAACTCGTTATTGGAGTTAACGACAGTTTCGTTATTGTTGCGCAGCTTTTCTACGGTATACGAAAGCTGCGCAACGATAACGAAAGTGTCGTTAACTCCAATAACGAGTTACAGAATCGCACCACAGCGCGCAATCAGCTTGAACGCTGAGAGCAGAGCGAGTCGCTGATCCGACAAAGTCGAAGACGAACGCGCGCGCGCGCGCGTGCCCACGAAGTCTCGATCTCCGCCTCTCCGAACTCTCGAAGAGCGAGCGTTGTCGCTGCTGAGAATTTCCCGGGTACGTTCGTGGAGGGAGGAAGCACGAACGCACCGCGGGCCGCCGCTCCGTGTTACGTCAAGGTGAATAATCAGTGTCTCAGGAAATTTCTGCGGATTGTCCGTTGCGAAGCATCGTCTTGCGAGATCACGAGACACACGTGGCAGCTCCTGTTATTAGACTTCAAGACTCTCAGCCCGCGCGTATGGGCGTATGAGCTAAACAACAGTAGAGTACTGAAAGCGCCTTTCTCCCTCTCTTGAAAAGGCACAAAGTAAGCAAAGTAGCGCAAGGTAGTGATTTCGTTTGGAATCGCGGTGATAGTATTTTCAATTCCAAACGGCGAAATAATCAAACATAATCCACGCATACGCGCGCGTTTCAGCCGACACAGAGAGAACAAACGCGCTGCGCGCTACTCACGCGCACACGCCGATGTGTGCGCGCGCGCGCGCGTGCGCGCGCCGTGCAGCTATTAATCCTTCGCATTAATCTAAGATCTAAAGAGAGAATCCGTGGCCTAGGAACCTGCTACTGCCAAAGCTCCGGTATATAGATTAGGTAATAAGGGAGCAAAGGGGAAAGCCCTCCCTCCCCACTGCCCCGCAATCTCTCTTCAAAAGACGAGTGTCTTTAATTATTGCGTACTCGTGCAAAGTATAAGCATCATAATCCTTCGTAGAGAAACCGATACACATAGCCGTGTATCGCTCGCTAAGGTAAATACGCGCGGAATAAACGCGACGAGACGAGTAATCGCGAGTGATCAAGCTTTCCGGCACGTATGCGCGTATGATGAGGAAGCACTCTTCGGAACGGCTCCCGCGTCGCTCTGCGACGCGATCGAGTATCGTCATGTGTATGTGTGTGTGTGTGTGTGTGTGTGTGTGTGTACCACATATACACGTGCGCGCGTACACACACACACACACACACACAACACACACATGTTGTGCGTTTCTCGCAAAACTGATTTGGAAATGTATACACCAGCGATGCGTAGTGTACGCGAATTGACAGTATGTTGGTAGTTTTATAAATGTATGTGTACAGTAGTATACACACATACACATACACATACACATACGCGCGATAACTAGACAAGACCTATATTCGTGTCTCTCTTTTAGAGCCATTTTCAGCGACTGCTGACTCTAATCTTGTCTCTAACAACTGTCCGAAGAAGAACCGCTTACTTTTTACACTCGAAGAAGGCAGCGTGACGAAGAGCGATATTGATCGACGTTATTCGACGACGAATTGTGCACCGTCAGCCGTGTTTCTATCTCCGGGGTTTGCGAGAGCGCACGTTGAAGCTCAGAAGAGAAAACTTGTGACATCGACGAGCGCAAGTCCGAATGCGCAAGGTCTCGCTATTTTGCTGCAGGTTGCTCTCAGGATCATCCGGGATGACACAAGAGGCTTGCAAAATGAGAACCGGGTGGAGACGGATTGCTACTTGTTACGCACAGTTTTTTTGGAGAACGATTTTAAAGGAATTTTATACGAAGCATTTTTACCGCCGGGTCACGATTTTTTCGAGCGCCCAGGCCTTTTTACGGCTCTTCCATAACAGCGAATTGATCACACACGAGCGCACAACTGTGAGCCGCGGCTAGCGGCGGATTGAACTTTTTACAACCCGTTGTCGTGAAATTTTTATCCCGACACTCGCAAAATTCGCTCCCTCGAACGACAGTTCCCACACTACCCTCGCACAAAGGAGGGAGGGTACATCCAAAAGTTTGCTGGAAAATCGTTTCTACATGTTTTTTTTTATATCGTTCGGATGAAACATGTTTGAAAAGAAAAAATAATACGAGATAAAACGACATAATAAAATAGAGGCTCTGGATTTAATCCACCAAGAAAAAGGGCCAATGAGATTTTTGTGCGCATATTTTTTTTAATGCGCAATCGAAATTTTTAACAAATATTATTGCAATGGGCTCTCACTTTTACTTTGTCTGCTAAACTTTTTAATTAGCTCTGCTGATCATTGAAACTGTTTCCTTTCCGTGTTTGTATATTTATTTATTTTATAATTTTTACTTTATTTGTTTGATATATTTATCTGTATCTATGTGAGAAATCTATGTAAAAATATGTCTAACGTGGGCGTTATTTCTGCGTTGAGATTCCGCGAGAGATCCTCGATCATTCTCTCGAATGCTATATAGACTAGTGGCTGTCGGGAGAGACGGGAGAGACGGGAGAGACGCGTACGATCCGACCGCTGGCTCGCGGCGCACACTCGTTCCAATGGCATTCTCCATACGCGCGAAAGTGTACTTAAAAATGACTCGCCAGCTACAGAACTCGGCTCGTAGGTCGCGCGTGAAATTACGCGGACGCGAGCAGCGTTTACAGCACACGTCGTTGTCAGCCGTGCGTTGAGACACAACCGGCCGTTTCGTTGCAGCTTTACAAACGCGCTCGCGAGCGCTCGTTAAGATTTCCGTGAGACGCGATCTCTCGACATTTTCTTCTTTACTTAAGGGCTTTCACACATACACACACACACATACACACATACACAAACACAAGCGCATCGCCGTGTCCTCGCGAGCCTCACGATACGGCGACTGCGTTTGACTTGCGATATTTGTGTGTCTCACGGATAGTTTACATTTATTTTTTAGAGATTATACACCCGTGCATATCTCTGTCGTACATAGTGAAGCGTTTATACACGAAGCCTCGTTTATGAGACCTGTATTATAATTTATTAGCGACGCGTTTTTGTAATATATTGCACGTATGGCAGGCAGTTACTGTGTACGTAGAGTTACTGTATACTTAGAAGAAGAAGAAGAAGAAGAAGAAGATGGAAAACAAAAATTTATACATAGTCGAACTGATAGGTGCTTATCTGCGCGTTGAACCCACGTACTCAGATGTGTCATGTGTCGTAGGCGTTCAGGTGGACTAGTTTCTTCGCATTTTGTAACGCAGGCTGTTAGGTGTGTTTGACTGACACCAAAACCGTGTCGAAGGAAGGCAAAACACCAATTTGTCGTTGTCCTGATTTCTCTGTCGCGTACACTGTCGCTTCTAAAACGGTTCGAACATTTCTTCTTGATGCAGCTTGAAGCCTAATCGATGGCTGATGACGAAAGAACTTTCTTTTTTTTTTTTCTCTTTATTTCCAGAAGAGTTGAGTCTTCTCTCATCGGTTGTGGTTACAAACAGCATCGGCGGAAAGTGTCCAAGCCGCGTTGGGACCACCATGGTGTACACGAGAGATTCGTGAGAATCCTTTGGCGTAATCGCGCATCGCTCTGTGAAGTCTCCGCGGCGTGATGGCGCGGCGAACGTAGCCGCGCAAAATTGCCCCGAGACTTCATGAGAGCGCCAACGAATCACTCTTACCTTCTCCCCCCTCGTCTCCGTAACATAACGGATGTACGCGTAACTATATTTCGTATTATTATGATAATTATACAACTTACGAACTGCATATATTATATGTCGAGAGTAGTTATTCTAAAGTTACAACTAGAGGAAGAACTCTCGAGATGTAAGACACACACACACACACACACACACGTGATATCCTCGGAGGAACTCTATCACACATCGAATCGTTTTCTCATGACGCTTGAAACCCATTTTCGGTATATGGCGCGAGAGCGCCACTCTCTTTGTTTTGTCACTTGGAGAAATCCTGCCGTTGCATCGAACAATAACACGCTCGGTCTCGCTCGGTCGAGACGCGCCACAAGCTGAATTGATTGTGTTACCTTTTAAGAACACCTTATTTGTACATAGATATATTTATACATATATTATATATACATATACATAATAATAATTCGTATCACAAAACCAGAATATGTACACTTGAGCGTATTGGTATATCCGACGATACAATAGTGAAGTAAACTTGTTTGAATATCGTGCAATGTCAAAAATAATTTTTAAGCCAAAATATATCTAAACGGAAAAAGGCGTTCAAAGGGAATATCTAGGCGAGACTAATATTCATCTCAGACTCGATCTTTAAATGTAAGTAAAGAAGTTGTATGAAATTGAACTCATTTTCAGTGCTTTGCAAACAGAAATAGGTTAAAGATTCTTCTATTCTCTGCCATGTACTTCAGGACACACATCCGAACGACGAGAGGATGATCCTGCAGGATTAATTTTGCACATTGACACGTTATCTGTACACTTATAGATTTCGATCGTTTCAATAAAGATACATGGAAGAGAGAATCGAGAGACGAGATAGACAAGATGACAGCCTTTTTTAGGAACCTTTTCTCTCATTTAAATAAAATTTGCCAGTTTGTGAATCATCACGGTGTGTGGTGTCAGGATGAGAAGCTTTCAGTAATAACTCTTGTACAAATATAAACCAAACTGTACCTTTACTTCATCACATAGATCTTAACAACAAGGTAATCTCCACGTATACCCGTTCACATATACATTTTTACACGTACTAGGTAGAATTTTGATAAGCAGCAACTCTTTGTCCCCTACAAAGACAACTCAAAGAATCCTCTGCTCACTTCGCACTCCATGATCCATCTGGAAGATACCCTCCCAGGTTCCTGCGTGAGAAAACGCACGGCAAAGGTGCACATACTGGACTTGATGCGGCAGGCGACAGCAGCAGATAGTGAATGGACTAAGAATGGTCGCCGCAGCATCTGCCCAAATGCGTATGAACGTTGCCCTCCTTGTGGGCTCTGTCTCGAAGAGCCTTCTCATGGTGGAAGCTGGTGAGGTCACGCTTCATGGCGTACGCGTCTTCGCCGTCCGCATAGTACTTGGGCTCTACCTCGGATACTTCAAACTGCAGGCTGCTCGTGTAAAGGTTGAGTGCGGCGCGATTACTCCTGCGTACGTGCAACGACACGTATTTCGCTCCGAAGCACTCCACCATGGCTCTGGACGCCTGGTTCATCAGCTTCTGTGCGATACCCAGTCGCCTGTGAGAGCGTTTCACAGCCAAGCTAGTGATGTGACCGTGTGGATTGTCCTCGCAATCCTCTTCCATTTTGGCAAGCACATATCCCACTATCCTTCCTTTCTCATCCTCCGCCACATAGCTCAGCTGTGGCCAGGACAGGGCATGATACAAATAATACTTCATCTGGTAATTCTCAGGTAGACATTGCAGGTTACAATGTTGTATATTCAGCAAGTCGTCGGTGGTTGCGCAACGTATATTCACCGACATTCTAGTGAGACGTTCTTCTTGTTAGAGGATGATGCCCAAGTTATAGCGCAACTTTTATGACATAAACGTCGTTATTTGGTACGGGCTCAATCTATCTGTTTGTCGTCCGAGATTTATTCACGACGAATTTTCTTGATGCGCGAACGACCGTTCTTTAAATCCGTAACAGACGACGACTCGCTCATTCCACCGAGTAACTCCCTGACGAAGCGGAATCGTGAGAGGAAGAACTTCCAGACTAGGTACCAACCTGAAACGAAAGGGCAGGAATATAAAATTGTCATCGAGATTTCAGCATGTATACATGCTTCTCCCAACGCTAGACCCAACGTCTGAATACAGCTGAGAGATATCGACGCGTACGCACCGATATGTAAGTAAATGTACCCATGTATAAACGGACGGAGGAACCGTCTCATCAAATTCTGATGCGTTTCCTCCGTCCGTTAATGAAATCATGTCATCTACGTAATCTACATTGTATTATGAAGTACAGAGATATACACATCTAGTTGGTGCGCGCGCGCGCGCGTGCGCACACGCATGTGTGTCGTGCTCACCCAACAAAACAAGACTGAACACTATCAGTAGACTGGACACCACGGAAAATGCTGCCAAGAAAATTTCCCGCATTATCGCATCAGTGATCGACCGGGAAACGAGAGGAACACGAAAGACGCGTCTACACTACGCGTCTACGTCGCTGTACGCGTGAACATTGGCATGGAACCGCCTCCACCACCACCACCACCATCTCCTCCTCCTTCTCCCCCCCAAACCGCACCGCGATTATCTCGCCGCGCGAAAACGATAACTCGCGTGCGCCAGACCTACACCGGAACTAAGGAGGGATTTTTCATGACGACGACGATCGCCAACACACCACTACCACGTTACAATGATCATCCGCACCTTCCCACGCCATTTTGAAAGAACGGAGAACTAGGAACGTAGAGGTTATAAACACTCGCGACATCCGCAGCTGATATCCGCGCGGTCACCACGTGGAGGCACGTCTCTTTACGATGTCGTCGTTTACAAACTTACCGGGATGCAACGATGAGTGCAAGTGTATCCTGCTGGCTGACGTCGCTTCTACGGGACTTTGGATTTCTTTCGCCGGGCTCGTGTGTTTGAATAGCGTCCGACCTGACGGCGAGGGACGGTGCTGCGAACCGGAAGCTGACTTAACCTAAACGCAGAGCACGCTTCTCAGGCCGCATCCGCAGCCTTGGAATGCGCGGGTTATTTGAAATTTCAGACTCGACGGCAGTCGGATTGAGCTTTGGGGAGCACCGACGAAGCATACACTGATTATGGGACATTGTGCGTATATGTGTGTGTGTGTGTGTGTGTGTGTGTGTGTGTGTGTGTGTGTGTGTGTGTGTGTGTGTGTGTGTGTGAGGTAGCTAACAGTAACTATGTTTCGCCCGAATGATGTATGTAATCTTGTCTATTTTTAAATGCACCACGCGCATCGCAATAGTTGATGTTTAGTCGATAATCGACCTCGAGCTTTATTGATCCCGAGCCTTATTTTTTTACTCGGGACGACAGATGTGGATCGTGTATGACGTATCACTTTGCATGTAAATACAACTCTCGTCACACATCGATCATTCATTATCGCTCGAAGTCAAGAATAGTCCAAGTCAGAAGTTAAATCTCCTCTTGGCCAGTCAATCTTTCCTCCCTCCCTCCCTCTCTCTCTCTCTCTCTCTCTCTCTCTCTCTCTCTCTCTCTCTCTCTCTCTCTCTCTCTCTCTCTCTCTCTCTCTCTCTCTCTCATCTTCGAACCGAACAGTGGTACTTAACCAAATTCTGCTTTTAATTATATTCACCAAACAATGATGTTGGAGAATTCGTCTTAATAGACACTTGGAGTGTACAATATCATGAGAGAAAGAAAGAGAGTGATAGGGGGGGAGGAGAGACGCGAGAGATTCTCGAAGATCATACAAAACATTTCGATAAGCGGAGAGTTCATGTTGTTCGATCATGCGTCTCCCATTCCTCGGGAACGTCCCATGAAAAAAAATGATTCATCCACTTATTCATTGGCTGCGACTAAATTTACCGACGGGAGGAGGAGGAGGAGGAGGAGGAGGAGGAGGAGGAGGAGGAGGAGGAGGAGGAGGAGGAGGAGGAGGAGGAGGAGGAGGAGGAGGAGGAGGAGCGACTGCTCTAAATTTGATAATCATCCGGCCGACAGCTGTTGCTCGGCCATGGTGATCAGCTGTTCCGTCATACGTGCGGATCTAGTAACTTTCGCATCAGTGCGGTCGCGCATGCGCGTGCCGCACTGCGGAGCGCGGCGATTCGAACGGTATCCGGTGATGATGAGTCGCGAGAATAGTCGACGGAACTTGCTGGAAACCGCTCGCGACTGGATTGCCCGTCAAGACGAATGCGAACGAAGCTCCGTGATGATGGCACGCGAGCGCGACTTTGTCAATCGCGCGATGTTTCATTGAAGAGCCCGGCGAAAACTCTCTCGCGACTTCCGTACATCTTCAGCCGACTGTACTTCATGTTTGCCTCGAGACTGGCGAGAAGTTGGGGCGAGAATTGACGGGACGAGAAGTTCCGCTCGGCGAATGAAGAAGCGACCGAATAGTGGACGTCTGTCTCTCTTTTTCTCTCTCTTTCTCTCTCTCTCTCTCTCTCTCTCTCTCGTACAGTACTGAACGAGAATTTTCTCTCACGTGGGCCGCGAACGGGCCGTCGTGTATCAAGCGGCTGCTGCCGTGGTCGGCACTCGGCAGCGAGGGACGGGAAGCGAGAGGAGGCGCGTACGCAGGCGCATAAAGGACGACGAGTGCGGGCGCGCGAGTGAGAGGTGAGCGTGTGCGGCGTGAGTTCGAGCGAGTACGCGTGAGAACTCGGGCGGCGCGCGGAGCGCCAGTTGTGCCGCAGCTTTATCTGTATTATGCGCCGCTGAGTGAATTGTCAAGTGAAATCAGAAATGGCTGCCAACGAGCAACAACGTAAGGTGAGTGAGTCGCGCACAGCGGCGGCCGTTTTTCCCGTCGATCGCGAGGACGCGACCGCGCCGCACGGCCGACTTTGACCGAGGTCGACCGCACGATTATCGTCGAGCCCACAGAACGACGTGTGCCGACGCGCCGCGTCGCTTTTGTGTCAAAAGTCACGGCTGATCTGTTTGTCCGTACGCGCGTTGCGTTGTGTCGCTCGCACACGACGATGTACTACATGTACTCTTTCTCGCTCGCTCTTTTTCTCTCTCTCTCTCTCTCTCTGTCTCTCTCTCTCTCTCTCTGTCTCTGTCTCTGTCTCTGTCTCTCTTTTGTCTGTGACTCGACTAGGAGGGTATACTCGCTTGCGAGGACGGGAACGAGGACAAGTCGCGACATAGGGCGCGCGAGACACGTCGACGTGGGCTCGACGACGTTCCCCGGGATAACGCGATTCACGGGCTTCCCCCGCGCGCGCCGCATTCTCGAATAATCGCCAGTCTTCATTCAAAGATCGCGCAGTCAGTCGCGATATTTACATCGGCCAGTCGAGCAGCTGTCAGTGCGCGCAAGGCGAACAGTGCGACGTTCGGTGTGCCGAGAGACGAGGGGAAAATGTGCGACGATGATGATGTGAGTGCGTGTTATCTTCTCCCGGTCGTTACGGGAACCGTCATTTCGATCTGTTTGTCCTGTTTCTCTCTCGCTCTGTTCTCTCCTCCTCCTCCTTCTCCTCTTCTCTGTCATTGTCCGTCTCTCTCTCTCTCTCTCTCTCTCTCTCTCTCTCTCTCTCTCTCTCTCTCTCTCTCTCTCTCCTCCTCCCTCTCTCCCTCCCCCTCCCTCTCTCGTCGTGAATTTTGCTGACGATGGTGCAATCGAGGCGCGCTGCGTTCACGCTGCAATATATTGCAGCGCAATATATTGTAGTGTTCGGTGCCGAGGCTGCAATGTATGACAGCTTGCGCTCGTATGAGCTCCCGTTCGACAACGGGATGTTCCTCCTCCGTCTGTCTCTATCCCTTTTTCTCTCGCCCTTCGTTCTGGACGTGCAAAACGACCGCTCAAGCAGCCTGGGAGCGTTCCAGCGGCTCGCACGGCCTCGTCGCGATTCCGCTCGGCCGTGGTCTTCGCGAAAAACATATGCGCCGATCGCCGATCGCCGACGAGACACGGATCGTCTCGTGTCGGGAGTGTTTTCTCAACGACGCGGTGCGTCTCGTTGGGGAAACCCGTCGATCCGTCCAGCAGTCACGGTGTATGCCGCGAGAGGAAATGAAAGAGAGAGAGAGAGAGAGAGAGAGAGAGAGAGAGAGAGACATGGAGATCGAGAGAAAAGGGAGAGACGGTAGAACGCGACGTCTCTCTTTCTCTCTCTCTCTCTCTTCTCTCTCTCTCTCTCTCTCTCTCTCTCTCTCTCTCTCTCCGTTATATTTCCTGCGTCGGGAATACACGAGTCTGTAATACGCCTCCCCATGCCCCGTGCGCCATGCCATGCCCATCTGCGTTTTCGGCTTGTCGGAAGTCCCGATAAGTCTGATAATCGAATCTTATGCTCTCCGCGCTGTCTCGCCTGTGTTTGTATCGCGCTTTGTATCTTGTCTGCTGATAAGCGCCGTCATCGTCGTCGTCGTCGTCGTCGTCATCATTATCATCGTTATTAGCCGACGAAGGCGCTTCGATGCTTTGTGTCACATCGATCCGGGCACACGCTCGGTCGAGCGTTTGTTCGAGCGAATTAATTGCCGTGCAGCAGCGCTGGCCGCTTGGCCGTAGCGAGCGGGCGATCTTCTCTGTCACGAAATTTTCGTGTCATCACGAATAAGCGCGAGCGATGAGTTGCACGACAACGACGACGACGACGACGGCGACGCCGACGGGGCTCGCTCACGTACAGCCTTGCGAGCGGATTTGCTCTCCGCCGAATCGCGGCTGGTCGGTGCTTGAAATTTTCGCAGGCGCGCCTTCCCACCTTGTTGAAACGTCACCGTCTGAGACATATGTTGCAATTGTGAACGCACGCTCCGTTTCGCGTAGGACTAATTTCCTCTCTTTCTCTGTCTCTATCTGTCTTGATCGTGCGCGCACGATCACGATGTTTTCTCGCTTATTTTTGGACCCGGCGCGGCAAGCGATTTTCCCGGAGATCGGCTGCGTTTTCTCCTCCGGACCTGTCGCCTTTCCTTCTCGATTTTCCCCTCTTCCTTCTCTCTTCTTCGTTCCCCTTCTCGGGCCAAGTGCCTCGGCCGAATCGTGCATGTGGATCAATGTCGGGCGTTAAAAGTTTCAGCAGGCAGCAATGTGCGACCCTCAGAGATTGACGAGCCGTGTCACTTGGAAGGCTTCACCTACACACCGGCGACATAACCATTTACGGGCGCGGTGCGAAATCGCGCAGGAGATGATACCATGCCGCGGATGTTTCCCCATGAGCGCAGTGGGAACTCGTTCTCTCTCTCTCTCTCTCTCTCTCTCTCTCTATCTCTCTCTCTCTCTCTCTCTCTCTCTCTCTCTCTCTCTCTCTCTCTCTCTCTCTCTCTCTCTCTCTCTCTCTCTCTCTCTCTCTCTCTCTCTCTCTCTCTCTCTCCCCTTCCCTCTCCCTCTCTCCTCTTTCTCTCGTTGAATCGCGAAATTGTCTGGAATCGTCTTCCGATTTCCACGCGCGGTAGACAAACGCGTCCGCTTCGGGGCGAGGTGGAGAATCAAGTCTTATCGGCTAGAGCGACCAAGTAATAATAATAATAGATGTCCGGGTTGTGTGTGTGTGTGTGTGTGTGTGTGTATCTAACGAGCGAATGTATGAATTTAACGCTTAGATGATCCGCAAAGAGAGAACGCGTTCCTCGCAAAAAGCCGAAATGTTATCTGAGTAGCCTTTTTTCCTCCTGCGCGCTTGGAGAGAAACAGGTTGAGTCCGTGATACACTCTCGCGATGCCTTCGTTATGTAATCGTGTTTTGTACGTCCGCGAGGCGTACATGCAGTTACACATCGCAGATACACATGTAGATTGTTGTGCGAATAAGCAGGAGCCACGCGAAACCCGGGAGCCAGCCCACCATGCGAGACGTCCCATGAACGCGTTCCTCATCTTCTGCAAGAGACACCGCGCGTCAGTGAGATCGAGTTACCCGCACCTGGAGAACCGAGCTGTCACGAGAGTCTTGGGCGAATGGTGGGCGACGCTGCACCCTGATCAGAAGCGTTCCTACACGAACCTCGCGCAGGAGGTGAGTCTTCTTCGCCGAATCGATTAAGTCTCGCGGGAGCGGTAGCTGTTTTGGAATAACGTCTGGCGAATAACACCGCCAAGAATAAAACGCTCATCCGCGACGCTCCTCTTCGTCATTTAGGGACCGCACGGGGAGAGCGGTGCAAGCTTGACTTACCTCTCGTTCTCTTTCACAGTACAAGGATGCGTTTCTCAACGCGAATCCTGATTTCAAGTGGTACAAATTGCCGGCACCACCGCTTCGCACCTTGAACACTAGGCCTACCAACAAGAAGCAAGAATCGAGCAGCAGCAGCAGCGGCGGCGGCGGCGGCGGCGGCGGCGGAGGTGGTGGAGGCGGCGGTGTGCAGTCTGTGGTCAGTGTCAAGCTCGAGTACGAGTCTTCCGATTGTACAAAGTCAGACAGGCGGGACGGACAGTCGATTCAGCCGGGCAAGTTGGCGGACGAGTCGCAGATCGGCGGCCTCAGTTCCCTCTTCACTCCTATAAAGACAGAGCCGTCTGAGGAGGAGACCACGTTCAACGGTATAGCGACGGAAAGCGATGCTGTGCCGAAACCACCCAAGAAGAGGTACACGGAATCACCGTTCCAAGGTGACCAGAAGAGAGACTGCAAGGCAGACCTGTTCGGTGAGAAGAAGAGGAAAAGAGCCGAGTCGAATAACAACGAGCAACAGGAGACGGTAAGAATTGACTCGTGTGTGAGAAAAATGCAGATATTTCGAGTATACCGAGTTACTCGCTGAAATAATACCACTCATTCGCGTTGGTTGTTTAGATCGTGGAGGACGAGAAACACACGTTAAATTCTTTCCTGACGACACCGCCGGAGGAGAGTAACTTTCGCAGCGAGAGGACGTGTAAGGGTTTGCGTTATCAGAAATTCCTTGCCGAGCAGATGAAAAATATCGGTCCATCTGGCCAACAAAGCAAGCGGAAACGAGTGGCTACGAGCCAGAGGTAAGTGACGACAATCTTTGTCCTAGCCTAATGTGAAGAAGCATCAACCAACGCTCTGAAGGGATGTGCCTTTTTTCTCGCATTAGCTCCGAAGAACGCCCGAACGAAAGAAGGAATTCTATTTCCTCGAATGTCAGCGAAAAGACGGATTCGTTGAGCAGCGAAGGAGGGAATAGCTCTCGCGGGGAGTTGGAACACCTTGTGGAAAGGTTAGATTTCAAATCGTTCACGTGTCCTTTTTTTTTGCACGCACGCGAGAATAATTCGAAAATGTATCCGTGTGTTGTATCCAGTGCCGAGGGAAACATGGAAGCTTCCAAACCCGAAGACACGGAAACCGAAGGAGCCGAGGCTCAGTTAGATTTTGGACCTTGGACGGCGCGCAAAAGATTTCGAGCTGAGTAGGTTTCTATTATTGGCCACTATCTATACGATTCTCTATGATAATCTAATAAAATCTTAGATCTGTATATAATAAATGTACATGTGATTTGCATATAGGGATTTCAATCTAGAAAAGAAGATCGAGGCGTTACCATCGTTAAGTTTAGAAGAATTTCAAGAGAAAAAAAAGCAACAACGTACGAAGAAGAAGAAAATTCTGCAAAAGTTCAACTCCACGGCAAGCAGCAGAAAGCACCAAAATAATTCTTCCGCTGGACAGACGAACGGCCAAACTGCTCGAAGAGCAGCAGCGCATGCGACGAATGAGGGCTTCGAGGAATCGGAGAAAGCCCTTCTTGTGGGAAGTCAGAAACGGAAAGCACGAAAACAAACCATCACGAGGAACGCTGCGGCAATCAATTCCTTCATACACTCTGAAGAACAAGAACCAAATAAATGTAAGTTGTAAATTCTTTTTTTTTTTTCACTATTTAATTCTACTTAACGTTGATGGTCTAATTTTGTAACATTCCATGTCGTGCACCGGTGTCTTAATATAACCGAGCTGTCTTCCTTGATTAGAGAGAAAACAGATCGAATGTACGAGATATATATATATATATTTCTTCCATACGATATTACGCGATATACGCGGATACAATACTATGAGAGAAATAGACTTTGACATAAATTTCAATTCTTTTCTGATTAATATTCTGACAATAACTTGAACTTTTCCTTCTCAAGCCTGTGAGAAATTTTTTTTAAGTAAGCCTACCGACAAGCGTGTGTGTTGGCGCTTTTATTTATATATTTATTTCTATTTGTACAAGCTCTCTTTCTCTAATTAACATTTTGCACATTAATAGCTTGGTGCGCGTCTCCGGATCTTGAAGCTTTAGCGTGTCTTGCAACGGTTGCCGCCAACAGAACAAAACTTACCAAAAATAATCCTTAAACACGTTACCGACCGGTCGATGGATATGACGACGAATGAAGTATGCCAGATAGGATCGCACTATGAGAGCTGAAACTTTATTTTCCAGAGTTTTTTCCATGCAATTTCCTATCATTGGGACTATTAAGATATATTTCTTCAAGTGCTGTTATATATTATATACTGTGGCGGTATCGGTGACGATATCGATAATGATTACTGTTAATATCTTTATTGTTAATCTTTACTATTACGAATTTTAATGAATTATGACTGCTATTGACTATAGACTATTCCATTATTCAGTATACGTGAGGGAGGTGTTCTCTTTTTACTTGGAACAATTGTTTTGTCAACGAAACATATAAGGAGAGAAAGTTTTGCTTCTCTATAGTCTTGTGTTTTGTCATGAGAGATCATTTTTCAGTTTTACGGTTTGGGAAATTATATGATTTTATTCGCACGTTGCACCTAAGTGTACATGGAACAATGTTGAATCGTCTAGTACATTATATAATTACTTTTCCCACAAATAGATATAAATATTTTATTATACATTACTAAGTTCGCAACACTTTTAATTGTTCATGCATTTTCTCCTCAACATTTACATAGATCAATTTAATGGAACGTGCTTACGGGGAAATTCAGTCACGGGTCATACCGATGATAAATCTGATAAGATAGCGCATAGCTATGAGGACTGTGACTAATATGAGAGTAGATAGATCGATTTGAATGACTAAGACAATGATAAGAGACAAGCACAAGGTATACGGTCTATTTTCTTACAAAAGATTTATCTTATGTTGCTAAGCTGTTACTTTTCGTTTACACACTGGACAAATTGGATCGTTGTTTCCGTTACATTAATTCGACAAAAATTGTGTAATATTTGGGAGGAACTTTTTTTTTTTTTTTTTTCCCCAATATAAAAATATTTCATCTCACGCGTTGTATTCCCTAGCGGCGTTTTATGTACATAGGTATAGGTGCAGTATTATATACAAATGCGAAATCATGAATATCCTTCACGATAAGACCTGAACATCAAAAAAGGATATAATCAAAAATATGGATATACACATACACATTCATGCGATCGCTGTTTATATGTTGATACATGCATACGTGCGTATAAACACGTGCGTACACGTGTAAATTTAAATATGTACAGAAGAATTAATCGTATATGCGCGTGCATGTTAGACGAGTGGCCCTTTATATTGAAATATGTGTATATCCGTGTATGCATGTAATATATAGCTTTAAGATTATTCATACATATGTGAATGTATATTTATAATATTTATATCAGCTATATATTATCTTACTATAATAAGACCACACGAGGACGTGTGTGTGTGTGTGTGCGTGTGTGTGTGCGTGCGCGCGCGACTTTGTGCTCTGTTTGAGAAAGTAAGAGACTTGTCTGTGATTTCGGCTAAAGGAATTTTTCATATTTTATATTTTTCTATTGAGTTTCTTTTCTGTTTTTCTCTTTTATTCTCTTTCTCCCCTTCTTTCTTCCTCCATTTCTCTCTCTCTCTCTCTCTCTCTCTCTCTCTCTCTCTCTCTCTCTCTCTCTTCCCCTCTCCCTCACTTTCTCTATCTGTCTATCTATCTATCTATCTATCTATCTATCTATCTATCTATCTATCTATCTATATTCATCTCTGTCTCTTTCTCTTCGCCTCTTTTTTCTGCATATATATATATATATATATATATATATAAAATTCTTTCTATTTTTTCCTTTTGTCTTTCTATGTATGTATACATGTATATATAAAAAAACTTTGTAACTTAACGATTAAACTTCATGAACTGTTTATAAAGTGATAGGAGCGAGTATGTGACGTTAATAGGTTTCTCCATAGTTTGGAAGGAAATGTACTGATTATATTTCAAATGTGCCTTGAAAAGATATGAACATAGTGATTAGATAACGACCAACAATATATTTTCGATTCGTTTCGCTCTTCTGACTGCATTTTGGCTGTCATTTGTACCTACTTATTGCAGTATGCAACTGTATTTGGTGCAGGACACTTTACCATCGGGCATAATTGTCCAATTTATAATGACCGGACGTTTAAAGAAATGAAGAATCAGGGGAGAATGTTTCGAATTCTACTGCACAAAACTATCTATGTACCTAGCTTTAAAAAAAAATTGTAATTTACACGAATCTATATACGTGTACATATTGTATACCATTTATATGAATAATAAAAATATAATATTTTGATGTAACGCACTTGTATATTGTATGATGTTAGAGTTTGTTCTTTCCAGCTAAACTTTACCAGTTCAAGATGTGTGACACTGAAGCATTCTTTTTAGCAAAAGTGACATCAGTTGTACTGTTCTTTCCACCAGTGCAGCGAAACTTGGTTCACTGTACTGCTTGCACTAGGTCTGGGATTAGTATGAGCAATTTAGTATGTTGCGAGAGCAAAATTTACATCGATTCAGGCAGTGTATTTGGAAAGGACAAACCTAGTTATTAGGTAGTTATTAGGTACTTTCGCTTTATTAATATACGCACATTACAATATACACATACAATTATACATACTGTTAAAGTTCAAATATAAAATGTTTATCGAGGTTTTTATTTATTTCTCTGGATAAACACCTTATCGAAAACTTCAGCTCTATGTTACCGACTGTGTCAAGGCTCGCTGCAGAGAAATACTCAGCTCCTTCTCCTCGTTCCTGATGATGTTGGTACACACGCTACAGCCTACAGCATGCACACGACAATATAGTTGACAACAGTTGACGCATCGTAACAACTACGACGGTCGTGCGTAATTTTCGTATTCCACGAGTCGGGGCTCTATCGATTCGCTCGATAGACAAATCGCCGCCGATTGTGAATTATATTTCGAGGTTAACTGGCTCTTTCTGCTGTTTATCGAGATGGGGGTAATATTTCTCGAGCACATCGGTGGTACTCGTCTATTCTCCTGCGCTTCTTGCGACACCAACCTCACCAACAGGGGACAGCTGATAAGTACACGCTTCACGGGTGCTACGGGACGCGCATTTCTCTTCAACAAAGTCGTCAATCTGAATTACAGGTGCTTGATTTGTCATCCCGTCTTCTTGGTATCTTCGGATATACTTCTCGGTATCTTGTGTAAATATAGTACTCGATAAAGAAAAAATTTTCGAGTATTTCGAAAGAAGAATTATCTATAATTACCTATTTATATTAGAAACGTTTCATTTCTCTTCAACAAAGATCTTCCATCTGAAGAACTGCACAACTATCTAATTATACATCTCTTCCTGTTGATATCCTCGGTTATATCTTGTGTAAATAAATTACGTGATAAAGAAAAAAACTTTCAAATATTTCGAAGAAAGAATGACATATGTGTGTTTACATTAGAAAAGTTTCATGATGGAAATACTTCCTGAGTTGTATTATCATATTGACATTTTATTGCTCACATTAACAACACATTAAAATAACATTATCTTCAGACTATACTAATGATTGCAATTGGTTGCTGAGAGGCCCTAAAGTTTCTTAAATCTATAACTGTATAAGCTTCAGACAACTTTTATTTAGAGGTGCAATAAATTTTTTATCTTTTTAAACCATTGTATCAAATTTTAATCGAAAGGAAATCGATATAAAGAGATGAAGAAATATGTACAATATAATTTAGATTAGAGGATTAGATACAAATGTCAATTTCACAGTCATACAATGTTTCTGTTTTCAATAATTTTACAATTATAATACAATTTACAGTGAGGTACAGGACAGAGTGATGCTGACCGGTCGTCATATGGTTCGAGATGTCAGCTGCAAAAATTGTGATGCAAAACTCGGATGGGTGTATGAATTTGCAACAGATGAAAATCAACGGTACAAGGAAGGACGTGTTATCCTAGAACGAGCTCTTGTCACAGAGAGCGATGGGTTGAGCGAGAATATTTAATATTTAATACCAAGTAGAGTGTTTAATATATTAAAAGAAAACTAATACAGTTTGTATTTTATTATAACTTGTATTATTTTGTTTAATGTTGTCATCGGTCGTGAGAGACTTTGGTTAGTGCCAACTCCTTTATGCGTAAGCAAGTATTCACGAATGATTGCTCTATTTAATTAAGGTGATTAATAAGTTCGACGTTCAACATTTTCGTGAATATGATATAGTTCCCATTTTGTAAGACTATTTGTTTCCAGCATCTATCATATTAGCATATATTCACATTAAACTTTTAAATTTAATGGCATACATTTTGTATCTGAACTGTCAAATCTTATTCACGATGATTGTTGAATATATATAATGGTAAGTGTAAGATTGATATTTTCTTGTAGATAGAAACATTAATAAACTGACTTCATGTTTGTCAAGAAAATTAAGAAAATGTGAGTAGGTAGAGTGCAAATAACTATGTACCGACGAGAGAAAAGTAGACGTAATATAATATGGGATAGAGAGAATGTTGTGTAACTTTATGTATATATCTGCAATGAATTTGACTGATAAAAACGAAAATGTATCAGGCAATTGCCAGTTTTCTTTTCCTCCTTGTTACCATGCTTCTTGATAACAATTAAATCCGACAGACTTTTTGCAGAATATGATTTTAGATGGGAATTGGAAATATATTTACATATGATGTATACGTGTGGAGCAAAATTTATATATATTTAATATCATAAATATGTCACATGTGTAATGTGTATAATAAATAATTATATACATTTTACACACATGAAAATAATATATATATATATATATATAATATTTCTTTTAGTATTATAAATATTTAATAAATTTTGGTGTAATATGAATAACAAAAGAAATAAGTTTATAAGTTAAATAAAAAGAAATATATATAAATTATATGACGAAAATCTACATTTTTCTGGCTACATACTTATTTTACGAGATATATAATAAAAACGAAAAGAATATTTTTGCTCCTTTGCTCAATGAAATGAACGTTCAGGAACATTAAATATAATTTTTTGTATTTTTATTTTGCATTTGAGAATCTAATTGATATTTATATAACTATATTCAAACTTGGAAATAAAAAGCCTAAATTTATCCGAACACGTGGTCGAAAAGATATACAGTCGATTAAAGAAACATTTGGTCTTTTCTCTTCGTCAATTGTATAGGATTATTGAATGTAGTTTTTTTATTATTATTTCACTCCTGATAGAGTAATCGGCATTTATTTAAATGTTAAACAATTTTCAAGAAAGGTTTGGCTTTATACGTACACGTGAAACATCGAAGAAATATATAACAGATATAAAAGAGATATTCCGTTATTCAGAAGTGCCAAACGTAATTTTTCTATTTTTATTTTATTTCTGATGAAAGTGTAATTATCTTGTTATGTGTATATATATATATATATATATATATATTATATATTATATATGTGTATATATATATATATATATATATATATATATATATATATATATATTACCGTTATCATATAATTGACTATATACATATATATTTAATATATTTATATGCCTACATTGAAAATATATTATAGTATACGTAATACAAACTATGTATTTTTAGTACTACGCGGTACATATCAGGCTATCAATCATGAATCTTTTCCTTTAACGTAAACTCGTAAAAAGTGAAAATTTTCTAATGTAAAAGCATATGGAAATGTTTTCACTTTTCACGAGTTCATGCCAGAGGAAAAGATTCATGATTGATGCCCAGAACGCGGTCTAAGATAAATAACTATTACAGACTAGGTACAGAAGGTAAGCAGGGGCGAATTGACCGTTGGGCCGTGCGCACCGCGTAGGCGCGTAGGCGCGTAAGCCTGATGTGGAGCGTTTCGTACGTTGCTCTATAAAGCCCGGTCCAGAATAGGTTGCAAACACCCAGTTGCGAGTTGCGAAGAATGGCAACTACTAATTACAAAGTGTTATTTTCGGTCGTAAGACACGATTGCGGTTGCTAAAAGAAAGTTGCCCAACTTTTAACTTCTCGACGGCGGCAAGCCGTCAAGCAATCGCAATTGTCTCTTACAACCAAAAATAGCACTTTGTAACTGTAGTAGTTGGCATCCTTTGCAACTCGCAACTGGATGTTTGCAACCTATTCTGGACCAGGCTTTTAGGAATACCCAACTGGCTGCGTTCCGATATATGTATATATATATATATATATGTACCGTTGAGGCGCGTGGCCCGACAATTAATTGGTTCGCCCCTACTTCTCTACTCGGCACATGAAAATACATAATTTATGTCACGTATACTATAGATTTTTAGTGCTAGTAGTGAATATTGGATCGCAGCCTTAATAGGGAGTTTTTGCAATACCGTCACTCAGATATGGTAAACGTAAATCGTGATTGCTATTGATCGCGTACATTGTGACGTTATTTCTGAGCGAATAACGTTCACAATTTACGTTTACCGTTACGTTTACCTGAGAGACGGTACTGCAAAAACACACTTTACTAACTGAATAACTAAATATCGGATAACATTTTGCAAGAGGAATAATAATTTTAGAATTTGCTCAAGAATATGGTATATTAAGGACAAAAAATGATTATTCCGGATCACCTTGTATATAAAAGTCCTTAACTTTTAACGATATTTTTAACGATAAAATAAATGCTGATTACTCTCTTATTAGAGACATGATGGAAATAGAAAAATTAATGCTTCTGACCAACGGATAAATAAAGAATACGAATATCTATTTCATATATTGTAAATTTCTCCAACGTTGCAACATCAGATCATTCCTGAAAAATGTTTAAATGGTTAGATATATGCCGATTATCCTATCAGGAATAAAATAAAGATAAAAAAAATCACGTTCGACGTTCCTATACAATTACGACGAATAAAAACGCATAAATGTTTCCTCAATCGATGTATTGTTTTTTTTTGGTTTTTCGACCACGTGCTCGGGTAAATATATATAGACATTTTTCTAGAAATTTTGAATAGTTAAATAAATGCCAACTAAGCTTTCAAATGCAAAATAAAAATACAAAAAATTACATTTAATATTTCTAAACATTTATTGATCGAAAGGAGCAAAAATATCTTTTTTTCCTTTTCGTTCTCATTGAATACCACGTGGATGGGACAAAGGTTTCCGTCACAATTTTCGTCAGAGTTTAGATAAACTCTGGAATGCGCTTCAGATAATAGAAAAACAGAAAATTTCATTCCATGTTTCTGATGGAAGGTCGATGAATGAAGGAACATAAATATTTTTTAATATCAATTATATATTCTCCGGAATGCCACGCGGTGAATTAAAGGTCCCTCGAATAATTAGATTAAACGCCGCTTATATTTAAAGTGTAAAATAAAAATACATAAAATAACATTCTAAAGTTATCTCCCCAGACATTTTAGACGCATTTAGAAAGATTTTGCCACATGATTGGATGTGGAAAATTTGTTTTCTTTAATATTTTCCAAAATTACATTTAATGCTTCTAAATAACGGTTAAATAAAAAATACAAACATTTACTTCATATATGTTATATATTTCTCCAACGTTTCATAAAATCAGATCGTTCTTGAAAAATGTTTAACGGTTCAATAAATGCCGATTACTCTTTCAGGAATGAAATAAAAATAAAATAAAAGAGTAATCACGTTTAATATTCCCGTACAATTGACGCATGAAAAAGCATAAATGTTTCTTTATCTTCTATATTTCTTAATTGACTGTATATGTTTTCGACGCTTATGCGTTACTTAAGCGTCATTCTGTCTTCTTTCCACATGCACTGAACAATGCACGTGCTCGTTGCGGCCGCAACGAGCACGTGCACGAGTAAATCAAAGCTCTTTCCTTGAAAATTTGAATAGCTAAATCGAAATAGGCCGTCAAATGCAAAATAAGAATACAAAAAAAAAGTGCGTTTAATATTTCTGAACATTTATTGAATGAAAAAGGCGAAAATATATTCTTTATCTTTTTCATTCTTATATCGAACACCTCGTAGCATGTGGTCGGAAATTTTCCACGCTTGAATAAATGCTAATTATATCATCATGTATGAGTTTTGAAAAATGAAAAATGTTTACGGCGGATGTATACTTGTATAATTAACAAGAATAACGTAGTTTTTGTTAACAATTAACAAGAACAAAGTAGTAGCAATTCTCTTTCTACTTATATGCTGCTTCAAAATACACGTGCTCGCAAATGCGCATACTAGGGCCCCGGCGACATTCGCGATCCTCGTTGCGGCCGCATTGTTCAGTGCGTGTGAAAAGAAGACAGAGCGACGCTTAAGTTCTACGCATAAGCGTAGAAAGCGAACGGTCTTTGTCAAATGTGGCTCTGAGATCTTTTTCAGGTAAAATCGAGGCCGCAAATCCTGATTCGCTACTGAATGCGCGAGTGTCCCTCCATGGCAAGGTAAGTGTTTCAGATAACGCCACGCGATTGGTCACCGCCGTCCACCGCCGCGCGGCGATCCAATGGCGACACGAGAACCGAGGTATCGTGAGCGAACCGTACTCACGGCCGTCGCAGTATATTTATATGAGCCCACCGTGTCGCATGGAGCCTGGATTCTCCTAGGCCGGAGACTTGGTAAGATGCAATAGGTCGCGTGAAGTGCGTCATTCTGTGTGTGTGCGCGCGTGTGTGTTTGTATGTGTATGTGTGTGTGCGCCGTCAAAATCTGCGTCGAAAAAGGAATTTGTTGCGTCAGCGAAAGCAGTCTCAACGGCGAGCAGTCTCGCATGCGGTAATTAGTAAGTGCACGAGGTGTAAGAACCCCACGTAGGCGACGAGAGAATAAGAGTGAGAGAGAGAGAGAGGAGAGTCGCGCAGGAATAAAGGGGGAATAAAAACGCTCGTCCGACATCGCGCGCCGACCTGATCGCGAATCGAACCGAGTCGGGTTGTATGTTGTGTTTGCATGCTTTTCAACCCTCTCGCTGCTCGGCAAACGTGCGTTCGCTCGCGTGGTCGCGCATCGCGTACAATCGCGGAGCACGTTTTCGTCTACGATCTCGCCGACGATCTCTCTTCGCGACTGTTTCTCAGCCGCGAACTCCAGTGGTGATTAACCCAGTCGCTACTCTGAAGACCGCTCTTCTCTCCGTGCTCCCTTGTTTTCGTTCTTCGTTCTAGCTCTCATCCGTATGTACTGTATGTATATACACATAAGTACGTGGAAACATGCGTACACACGACAGGCGCAACGTGTGCGTGCGTGTCTTCGGGTCTGTTCCTTTTAGCTGCACTGCTGAACTGGTGCAATAAGTTGGAGTAGGAAAAAATATAGTTGTCTTAATGCACTAGTTCAGCAGTGCAGCGAAAAAGAATAGATCATTCGTCTCTTTCGTTCTGCTCTGCCGGTTTTTCCTTTTCTCTCTCTCTCTCTCTCTCTCTCTCTTTCCTCCTCTCTTTCTCCTCCCTTTCCCCTCCCTTTCCCCTCCCTTTTTCCCTCCTTCGTCCCTTCGTGGTATCATTGGACGCACACACACACACACAGACAAATGCGTGTGACGTCGAGTAGACGGCGTAAGAACGGCTCGTCGGGTCTCGTACCCCCCGCGAATCCGACGATCCCCGTCGCGACGGGGCACGTCGATCTCGTTATCGCAGAGCGGCACCAGCTCGAGGCGGTGCCGACAGAGTTTTTCCGGAAGATTGCATCTCATCTGCCGCCTCCGCGTGGTCGCCCTCCCCCTCGCGGAAGAGTGCTCCGACACACACACACACACACTTCGTCCCCTCTCCGCGTCGTCGCCCTCTCTCTTTCTTTGTCACGCGCGCGATGCCATTGCACCGCCGAACAAATCGTCACAGTAAAAGCTATAAATACACACGCATCGCGCGGGGTAAACAAACTTGACCTCAGTGGAATTCTTATCGGTATATACACACACGCACGGCTACTTTTTGAGGTTATGTCGCGCGGCTATGTCGTCCTTCGTGTCCCTTCGGTGCATCGTTGCGCGCACGGGTGACGACGTTGAGGCGATGATTTCCAAGTCTCGTCGCGCGAGAAGTTCATCGGAGTACAACGTTGTGATTAAAGTTTCAATACACTCGGATATCTGCGATGCGAAACAAAACTTGGAGCAAGTAGCGTAATGAGAGACGTGCGTGTGTGTGCGTATGTGCGAAAATCACGCGTCGATATTGTAATATATCGTCGTAATGCAATCATCGCGTGCGCGCGCGCGCGTGTCATCGTCGCGACGAGGACGAGCTCGTATCGCGCGAAAGTGCGCGACAGAAAATCCGCGGTTACTTCGGCGGAATCTTTGACAAGGCATTGTTGTGTTCGCTCGAGTAGCGTGTATTTTCTCGGACTGTCGTAGACTCGAGGGAGAAATTTCGCGATGCTCGCGGAAGGTGCTCGCGTTCCCTCCCCCCCCCTCCCCCGCGACCTTGCGAATGATTAAAACTCGATTCGATTCGGAAGAGCGAGATTCTTCGCTGGTAACAGCTGATAAATAAATACCGGTGTTTAATCTGGACAGTTGCTGGTTGCAGATCAGCGCTACCGTATCCGGTTCTACGCGTTCTTTAAGACACTGCATTCCCCGTTGAAAAGAGAGAACATTTTCGTGTAATCCGACATGAAGCTATCCGCCGCCGCTCCGTTTTGCGAACAAGTCAGCGAACTCACACGCTTGTTCTCCCAATGGAACGAGTGCGAACAGACCGTCGTTCTCTATGCGCTGCTGCGTCGTATGCCCGCGGTGCAGGCAAGATTCCTGGCAGAGGCGGTACAGCACACTTTGCATTCTGTGTCGCAGCTGGACACGCAGGAACTGAACGCCAATAATTCAGGTAGTTATCAGCAGCAGTTTTGGCATCAAAGTATTTGTCTTGAATAGAGACAATAATTAAGGCACGAGAGTCAGGGGTCTTTGACTTTGCGATGGTCAACCCTTTGAACAGCTCGACTTCTGCATTTAAGAGTGCACTTGAGCGTACATTATGTGCTTATGTGCACCTAACGCGAGTAAAGCAGTTGTATAGTTGTGCTGAGATAAGATACTAGTAGTAGTACTCTATCGCTAGATAGTGGATACGTCAATGAAATATTTTATATTGCAGCTTTCATTAGCGGACTGATGACAGAATCAACAGAGGTTGCAATCCGTGAGCTGCTGGTGCATCTGCCATTGCTGAAACCTGGGAATATAGATTGCAAGGAAGCCTACTTAGCTGCGATACCAGAATTAATAAACCACTGCGTAAGCACTGGACAGTTCACACATCAGGTGCAGCAGCTCTTAAGCTACACTCTGATACATCCGGCCGTAACCTGTCAGGACAGACGTGCTTTAGGTCATTGGCTCCACAATCTGGAGGACCGCATTCGTAATACACCGACGATTCAATCTATGGAGGAATACGCAAACCATACATCAGCGCCTAGGTGAGTGCTTGAATTCGACACAATATCGCCCACAATTGTGTAATATTCAATAATCTCATATCTGCGATATACAAGCGTCTTTTTTTTTCTTTTTCTTCTTTTTTCCTCAATATTGTTCTCTTTTTCATTTATTCCGTAAGGTGGGACAATACATGGTCACGAAAGCTAACCGACATATTCAATACGAATTTGAATGGAACCATGTTTGGTGTGATACCGCCGCCGCCGCCGCCGCCGCCGCCTCTACAACCACCGGCGCCAATAAGTCGTCAACGTCGTTCGAATAGCCTGACGCCACCGGTAGCGACGTCGCATCATCACGAACTCGTTGATCGCACCAGCAATGCGAACAATTCGTCCAGGCACAAGCCTCGCAGTTTCAGTGTTTCCGGTGACCACGCGAGTAATTATCAGCTTAGCCCACCAGTTCTGTTCCAACTCGTTCAACGTGAAAATCTTAACCTAAATCAAGGTCGTCCTGTTTACTCAGGTAGTCTCATTGGTTTGGGACCGTTGAGTCCGCAGGGATCTTGTGCCAGTAGTGGCAGTGAAGGACGTCTTGATGATGCAAATCGTTCTTTAGCGAGCGGTATGCGAGGTAGGTTTGGGCGCAATTCTCCTCAGACTCTTGGCTGATTCAAACAACTCAAGGGTCGTATTCACACACACAGTCGATAGATCATCTTGAGTTTATGACTTTTTTTGCGGATTTGCGGATATCCTACGACGGTGGATCATTTCGTTGGAACATCTGAGGATAAACTTTTATATACATATATAATTTTTTACTTACATATTTATATTTATATATAAGACGATCTTGAGTAGATATCTTAAATAATAAGATTCGATTAGAAATACCGCCTTAAACGGTATATAACGGTATATAACGGTATAAAACGGATCTATAATGGTCGCAGTGTATATCGCAACGATATTCGCAAGCTTTTATCGCAACAGTTGCGATGTTTGAAACTGTTGCGAATGTTTGCAAATGTTAAGATATAAAGAATCACTATATTTCCTTTCTATTGCCCTTTTATTGTTCGGAGGAATTTTATTTCGATCTAGTTTTCTCCAATAAGAATAAAGCTAGATAAAGATCGACTGTGTGTGCGACTCGGGCCATCTTTTACAGATATAGCCTTTACAGCTCTCTCTCTCTCTCTCTCTCTCTCTCTCTCTCTCTCTCTCTCTCTCTCTCTCTCTCTCTCTCTCTCTCTCTCTCTCTCTCTCTTGTGGAATATCTCAATCTATGTACATAAATCTATGGTATTTGTCTATACTTAATGGTCAAAGGCAACGACGTCATTTACATACAAATGTAAATACTGATATAAACACACGGTGTTTGCGACCACGATCATTGTAGAGAGGCTCTGAGAGATTCAATTTCAAAGTTCAAAACTGTCTGAACATCTGACAAGCATCCCGAGCGCGTTCCACGATCACATAATCTGAAAACGTACTTCTCTTCTCTCTCATCCAGACGTGCCGGTGTGGCTTAAGACATTGCGCCTGCATAAATACAGCACGTTGTTCTCCCAGCTGAGTTATGAGGATATGTTGGCATTGACTGAGGATAAATTAGTGGCACAGGGTGTTACGAAGGGCGCCAGTCATAAGTTGGAGATCTCCATTGGTAAGCTGAAGCAACGGTACAACACACTTGTGAATCTGGAGAAGGATCTGCTGCTATCTACCGACGCACAAGCCAGCTCATTCACGCAAGGCCCGACGATGCTCGTTAATGTGACGGACGAGCTCAAAACGATCCTGACTACTCCCATGAGACCGAGTCAGGAGAGCGATCCGCAGGACATCCCTCAACAGTACACCAGAGTACTGGGCAAACGTGAGTGCACAACGGTCATCATGTGACTTGCCGTTGAGGTAATCGAGATATGATAAAAGTATTTTTGCAATTCAGTGTACACCAAGTTGGCTCTGGAGAACGTAGATGATAATATCTTGTGCGCTGGCATCAGCATCTTCGAGAAGGTATTGCAGCACGACTGCTTTACCACGAGTCAGAAGGACAAAGTGCAACAATGGCGCACTAGACTCGGCAATCCGCGACAAACTTCAAAGTAAGTCAGCACAACGTAAAGCGGTTAAGTTGCATAGCTCTCCTCGCGCTAACGCGACAAGAAGCGACGTCCTTGGCGAGTGCTTCTCTTGTAATTGTGTTCAACTTCGGTATTTCCGGAGGAACGCGCAAAGTCGACGGTGAGTCGCACGATCTGTGCGAGACAAATCAATGATCGCTTCTTGTCGCTCATACAAGTAAATTCATTCTGTATCCCGCGTTTGGGTAATCAACCAAGGTAAATCGCAGCGTAAGCGCGCACGATAATGCCGTCGATTTAATCATAACGGGAGTGCATTGCACGTTGGATTGCAGATGGCAACAGAACTACGGATACAACAATCGAAGATACGGCAATTCGCAGCAGCACAATAGAAAGCCGAGCCTGAACTCGAGCAACGTTCACAGTACTCACAACACACACAACAGTCACTCCTCGTACATGGTCAGTCCGCACAGAAATCACAGTATATCGTATTATCAAAATAGCTCGAATCAGGCTATAGCTCATCTACGTCCTACTTCGATCGAGAAAAGATCAAGCTTGCAAGAGACCACCAGTTTGCAGGTGAGAGAAAGACACTTAGTGTCGCCTTTCCCTTCCTTTTCCTCAACCGTCCCTTCTTCCGTCCCGTTCTTTCTCACTTATTCAAGATAAATCTCTTGTTAATACTGTGCCTCTTTTCACAGCAAATGCAGAAATCGTTTTACCGTACAAATAGCGCGCCAAGAGATCACTTTGTGGAGCCCGAAGCTTCTGGCAGTAATGAGACGAAACCGTCTTCGAGTCAGTCGACGGCGGAGATCAATGACTGCCTGGAGTCTCTCTGCTTGAGAATGACTGAGCAAGCCCTCGACACCTTCGGCGATACTTAATCTTCCATTGTCGCGTTTATAGAACTTACGTAAATAAGTGAGTACTGTGCGAATAACCTCCTTTTTTTTTTTTTTTACGAAGACAGTTGTAAGATCGTTGAAGACATTCTGCCAAAATTACGAGACGGTGCGTTTTCGTTAGAAAAGAAAAAAAAAGAAAGAAAAAAAGAAGAAAAAAAACGACGGTGACGGCGAAAGTATATGTTTCTTGTGTGTGTACTCACGAGTATACACATCTATGCTTTAATAGCTTGAACCAAAAATGTCCGGCATGTGCGACATTCTTATTAAAAAAAAAAAAAAAAAGAAAAAAAAAGAAAAAAATAATCGACTCCTATACGAGCGTGTAAATGGTATTTTTTATTATAAAACTGATACAATTTTATTATTTGAATTTTTTTAATACATTTGAGTTTGACGGAATTTGGTAAGCCAAGTGCTACTCGAAAGATAGATTCTTTCCCCTTCTTCTTTTGCAACATCTATATAAATTTATTATATAAGGAGAAATGCATACCTACCTACGCACGTTTTCACATGTGCACATATGACACGCGTGCACGCGCGCGTACACCCATATACAGAGGATTTTATGAATGAAGAAGTAAGTTATATATAGAATACGATTAAACGGAATGAAAATGGTTGGAAACAGTTAGTACTTTTACCGCAATATTATTTTTCATGTTATCCATTTCATGAAATGGAATTTGCCTGATTTTAAAATGCAAGAGACATAGTTAATGTAATTCATTTTAATGAATAGACTGAATTTATTTCTTTTTAATATCTACTATTTCTAGGCACTATTACTATTATCATTAATATTAACATTATATTAGTATAATTTATATTTTTACTGTTATCACTATTTCGACGTCACTCTTGCTAATGCTACTATTGCTCCTATTTACTATTACTCTATCGCTACTACTAATACCACAGCAACAGCTATTGCTACTACTACTACTACTACTACTACTACTACTACTACTACTACTACTATCACTACTATCACTACTACCACTACTACCACTACTACTACTGTTCTATCAACCACTATTAAATACTATAATCACTATTCTTAATCACATCATCATCACACTATTAACGCCTCCTATCACTATTGTTACTATCGCTATTACTATTACTGTATTGTTAAAACCTCATGTAGAGAACGAGCATACTTATAAAGAGTTTGCTGCCGTGTCGCATGTGTTAAAAAATCCGCAATATCTTTATTCAGACTTTAATCTCAGCTAAAATCACGCAGACGTAAGCACGTGTGTACGAATACGACGTGTGTATGCTTCGTAGTTGGCACACAGATCTCGCGATTTCCCACTTCTTTTGGCGAATTTTATCGCGTTTTTCTTTCGCGGTTATTCTTTTTTGTTCCGTTTTCTTCTTACCGATACAATGGTAGGCTACTGTGAGAACGCAAGTAAATGACTTAGTAAATGGATAATAAGGGCCTTATGGAAAGAAATGAGCGAACGCGCAAGAGCTGTAGGAAATTTAATATTACAAAGTAGCAGTGAAATTCGCGGCGGCGCGGTGAATGGTGGGAGGCAGACTGGCGCTATGTAACGTGGCGCGACATCGAAATCTGTGGCTTTACAATGTAAGCATACATCAATATTCAATCTTTAGCACTTTGAGGTAGTACGTTGCGGGTAATGTAGCATAATATTTTTTTGTGCAAGAAGATTGACTTTATTAAATGCATTAGAAAGTACGTATAAACTATATCCAATTGATTGCATTAATTGCAAAATAAAGAAAAAAAAGGTAACTAAAGACTGAACATTTCACGTGCCACGGTCCGTTGTTAGACTCCGGATGCTTTATTGTCCTTCCGTTCGCGGATCTTGTGCGCGCGTGAATGTAATAATTGGAAGACTGGGTTAAAAAAAAATTCAGAATATTAAGAAGTAACTAAATGAGCGAACGAGTGTTTGCGCGAGCGAGCAAGCGAGAATGGGAGAGAGAGAGAGAGAGAGAGAGAGAGAAAGATGTGAAAAGAGTAACTTGAATTGAGAATGAAATGAGAATACTTGATTAGTAGTTGTTAAGACGAAGCTAATTTAAATTTTTAGAGATACGTAGTGATTACCGATAGTGATACTCCATTCTATATCTACTCTCTAAGAAAATATATAACTATGCGGTAATATTTCGTCGACCCGGGAATACCAACAATACTGATGCGTGATGCGTGCGAGAAGAATAGAAACGCGATAATGTGGTCTATATATATATATATATATATATATATATATATATATATATATATATATATACATATATTTAGTAATTGTAAAACGAATGATCTACTTACTTCACGGTTATTTCGTTTCGTGCACGAACCGTGTATGTTACTCGATCAACAGGCAGTAGCAGCAGTAGCACCGTCAAAACGTTATCCGATCGGTTGTACATTGTGAGCTACGAAATCCATACCGAATTTTATATGATCAAAAGCTAGTCAAATCATTTTCTTTTTATTTCTACCAATTGTAACGTGTATAGTTAATTAATTGTACATTAAATCTGCGTATATATATATGTACACACATACACACACATACACAAATATATATATATATATATATATACATCACACAATACCAGACACGTATTCTCCGTGTGATACATGCGAGTTGTGTAACATACGTTTTCGTACTAGAGAGACAGAGAGAGAGAGAGAGAGAGAGAGAGAGAGAGAGAGAGAGAGAGAGAGAGAGAGAGAGAGAGAGAGAGAGAGAGAGAGAGGGGATACGTGTCTCTATAAGATATACATAATACACATATAGACACTATTTACCGCGTTATAAATACGTATATATATATACACATACATACACACAGACATATGATATAACCGAGATGAGACGCATGCGAAGAAGCTCAAAGACTGCTCGTATAAGCGAGATTAGGAATTTCATTCAACGTAGAGTTACTACATACTATTTTACACCCCGAAATTGCTGCATCTAATCCAATTGACAAAGGCAGGACCTGAATTAAAGTGGATGCAAAGAGATTTTTATTCGCGAAACGTATATAAGATCGTGATAAAGTCGATGAGAGAGTAGAGAGGGAGAGAGTCAGTGACGAAGAGAGAAAGAGAGAGAGAGAGAGAGAGAGGGAGAAAGAGAGAGAGAGCGAAAGGAAGAAACTGCGTGATGATCAATCCTGCCGATGGTCGGGGCGCCGCCGTTGCGTTAATTTAATCCCGTCGACCCATCTTACATTAGACTATCGTTATTGTTGTTTGTAGTGAGGAACTCGCGATTCATGTAACGACTTGTACTTAGCGCTCATAGCCATTATATCGTGAGAAAGAAAAAGAAACGCCGGGCACGTATAGTGCGCGCGTCTCGCTCGTCGTTAATGATCATAATGATTAACGATCGGCGGCGGTAAGTCGCGGGCGAGCGATCAAACGAACGGATAAGCGGAACGCTTCGCCGAATATTGTCATTGGTGAAGCGTTCAATCGTCGAGTCGGGTAAAATCAAGGTGTTATGTGTGAAGGAACGATTAACATCGCGGGCACTTCGATTCGAGCAGTGTTCCCCTCGACGAATGCAAAGTGTCGAGATGTCATCGTGCGCTAAATATTACGTGCGCGCGGGTTGCATCTCGCATGGTGATATGCAGAAATTCACGAGTGATAAGCGAAAGGATATCAAGTTTGTTCTTTTTCGAAGGACTTTCGAACTAGTGTAATTGGCCTGCAGCTTTGTAACTGCGCTGCTGAACTGATGAGCAATAAGCTAGAATGAGAAAACCTATATCTGTCTCACTTTAACTTGTTGCGCCAGTTCAACAGTGCAGCTACAAAGAACAGATCAAATAAGTTGAAGTGAAACAAATATATTTTCTCTCATTCTGACTTATTGCACTGGTGTGTACTAGTTCGAAAAAGAACAGATTTACAGAGAGAGAGAGAGAGAGAGAGAGAGAGAGAGAGAGAGAGAGAGAGAGAGAGGAATAGATATATTTTACTCTCGTTGCCGACGTAATGACGAGGTTCACGTGCTTGCACTGGATAAAAGTGATCTCTTGCTTGTGTAGACGATACTTACGTATTAATTAACGGGAAACTACGATTTGACGATGTCGATAGCTACTGCTGTACAATTAATACGCAAGTATCGCAACAAGAGTCGCACATAACTGCCTGCGTTCTCCCAATTGCTCGCGATTGCGTTCACGTGTGCATGTACATTTTATACGTTCGACTCGCTGCATTTGTCTGCGATGACATTGAGCTTTTCTCTCCAGCAATTCTCGAGTTCTGGAAATTGACGATAAAATGTGTCACGTTTGCACACATGTCTCTGTATATCCCGTGATCACTTATCTGTTCGTTGACCTCGGTGCAGGATAGATGTTGTGTTGTATAGGAATGAGAACGACTCGAGAGAAGAGAAATTCGCGGAATAATCTTTGGCCGGATACTTGTATTCCTGCCCGCGAGTAATCGATTGCTCGATAGTAGAAATTTGGCGTACATGCCGCAGCAACAGCAGTAGATAGTGACTTAATGAAATCTCGAAGAATGAGGTAAGAGACGAGACGAGTTCCCGGCCGAAGGCGATCCGCGACAGTGACGATGGTAGTCAACTAAGAAAAAACGAAACTATCTAGAACTTATCGGAAACGGAAACTTGTCTGTGGTGGTTGAAATCCGCCGGATGCGTATAAAAGTGACTGACTTTTTGCTTTAAGAAACGCGTCAAGCGAACACGGAGAGACGCGTTTCTCTTTATATTTCCTCCCCACTTTTTGTTCTCGCGCGGAGATCGCGCCATCGCTGGCGTGTATACTAGTGTTCACGTTTTGCCGCAGCTTTTCCAGATAACATTTAAACATTGTAATAAAAGAGATCCTTTTGAATTGTCAGATTAATAAATGGAAATACCTTAGACATGTAAGCTCGGCAACATGTAAAAATGCAATTTTTGTACTGTAAAAAAAAAAAGTTAAATAGACGAAGGAACACTAATGTTGTAGTGTGAAGAGACATTTTCCAATAAAAGATTTTTAATACGCATATAATCCGTGTAACTGTGTCTTATACATGTGTGTATGTATCTTCTTCCCATTTACTCCGTATCTCTTATCATTTATGCTTATTTCGAGCTGCAGCTTCATATTTATATTGCAACCACGATTATTCCTAAGAGGACGTTGACGCTCCGATTCGAGATCTCTCTGGTCGCTCTAAAACGGTGCGTCGAGATGTATGTTGACGTTTAATTCCAAAGCCTCCGCTACAAGCCTCTACTGTTCTTAACGAAGAATCGATTTAGTAGATTTAGTCAGACGCCCCTCTTCAACCAAGCGAGAACGACTGAACAATCAATCAAATGAACCCCCCATTTTTTTATACAAGGTATCAAACAGCGTATCGACTGGACTATCGCTTCCATCTACTGCAGAGAAATGAAAGTTCCTCAAACTCGACGTTCAACTACGAACGTTAAATTATAATAAATTACTAAAAAAACAAAAACTTTTCGCGCAGGACGACGGGCTTCAGGACTCAACACTCCAATAAAGTCACATATATATATATATTTTAATATCGTTTTTATTTCTTTCTCGTGGCGCTCTTTTTTTTTTCTGGAAACAGTCTTACTTAAGACTTCGTACTTAAGATGCCTCAGAGACGTCACAGTCGAAACATAAGAGACGCCTCAGTGTTTTCGCGGGAAGTAGCTACAAAATAATAATAAATACTTACAGACTATCTAACGTCTACTCTCTTAAGTTTGAAATGCAAAAAATCAATCGCTTAAACCGTTAAATAGACAATATCCACATACTTAAGCTTAATTCTAATATAGATGTATGTTTGATGTAGTAATATAAACATCGACTCACTTCGCTTTCTTTCGCTTTCTCTCACGCATCCACGCATACGATATATGCACGCCGCACAGACATCGTTACTACCTTCTTCTCACCTATACATGTATTTACATAGATTGACGACACGTTTCACTTGTTTCAAGCGTAAATGAAAGAGCGACATTGCCGACCATTTGTGCGTGTTCCAGATGAAATTTGTGGGTGTGTGCTAAGATCGAGCATATGAACGAAAGATTGTATATTTAATGTTGAATATAGATAACGTTTCCTTTGATTACAGATGCTAGACATATTGAAGTTATAGTCATGAACACACACACACACACACACAACTTCGATACCACACACAGCACACATGTGCGCGCGCATTCATACATACACACAAACATACAAAATGCTCTTTGCAATGAAAAATAAAAAATTATATTATTATATATTATTATTTCTTCCCTTAGATAAATCTGTGTGTGTGTGTGTGTGTGTGTGTGTGTGCTGTGAAAAAAAGAAGACGAAACACTATATTCGCTGTTGTACGTTAGAAATGTTTCTTAAAAACAAATCGCGACAACGTGAATGTTCTTGGATTATCTTCGGAAAAATCTCGGCGCAAACAAGAACGCTAAGACTCCACGTAACACATATTGTCAATTAGACAAACCAGTTTCGTTACCGCTTCTACGAAAAAAAGGCATCTTAATCGTGTTTATTTCCTCTGCTATTTGCTTCATTATGTATTTAGAGGCATTTGCGAAAATTGCCATCAAATTGACGACTTCCTAGGAGAACGATCTCACTCTCATGCCTAAACGTGGCGTGACGCGAATCGACTTTCTGACGGATGCTCGTTGGTATTTCGTGTTACTGTTACTTTAAAAGACGAAAATATAAAAAAACATAAAGAGAGTGTGGAAAGGGTTAACAGTGTCGTCGTAAAATAAAACATGACATTCAGCTCCTCGCAAATGTATGTGTGTGTGTGTGTGTGTATATGCGCACGTGTTATATGTATATATATATATATATATATATGTATATATATATATATGTATATGTATATATAAATAACGTGATTTAAATATCTTTATTTCTAACGAATAGAACCGAAAAATATCCTCTGCTGTTCGGAATCGCCTCGTAGCTATGTTTTTCATTTTTGGGCTCAAGGTGGACGTCGCGATGCGCCCATAAAATCGATCCAAGTTTACACATTATCGAAATAATGTCACAGCTAATAGCATAATTACGGCGGTAAGTATGTGTTCTACTTTCGTTCGTTCTATGTACAAAGCTCTATGACAATCGTAAGGAAAGGATTATAGCTTTTTCGCAGGAAAGGATCACCCGTCCGTGCCGCCGTCCAAGAATCACAATCGTACGCGCGATCCTCGTATGCAATATTATTACACGCCGCTTCCCCACTCTCGACTCGAATCAATGTTGCACGGAATTGCGACGATTCACGGAGCCGTTCCGCCGACCGGCGCCAATAATGGCATTTAATAAGTCTCGCTCACGTCGCTCAAGCGTAAAAGGACTTCCCGCAGTTCCTCGAAGTTCCTTCGTGACGTCGATTACGACGACGCGTTTATCGTAAATAGCCCATGGGAGAAATTGCACTGTAAATCGCGCACCGTTCTCAACACACGACTTTCTCTCTCTTTCCTCTCTTTCGCGACATCCTCTTTGGTCTCATACATTCGAATAGAATATTTAATATATCGCGACAGAGAAAAAGAGAGAAAGAATGAAGCGAACTTTTCTTCTCGTCGCGCTACATACACACACACACACACACGCACACACACATACACACACATACACACATATACGCGCATGCATGCACACACGCACGCAGAGACACACACGACACGCGCTTCTCTTCCATTTCATGTACGTGGCACGCCGACGGTTGATCAGTTTTTTCGAGCTTTCGGCCTTCCTGCCTCCCACGCACGCGCTTCTGGTATATTCTCTACTCGAGAATCGACTAACACTTTGTAGTATGGCATTACAAAAAAATGTACACACAGTCGTAACGATGCTCTTAAATCGAGTACGCTAATAATACTATCGAGTGTCATGCAATATCGCTTGTATAACATCTTGTGTGACGACCGTTGATTAAATTCGTCCCCCGTTCTCTTGATTTTTACGCTAGACTCCAGTAGTCACCTCTCTCCCGCGCGAAACTACGTAACTACGTTAAGTTCGTACGCGCACGTACCTGTGGCATTTCGACGTCAAACGCGATTCTCAGCTCAATTCGTGTAATTCTCGTGTATGGAACAGCGCCTTGCACACCATATTTAGTCATGCGTCGTCGATGGGAGTACTCGCCCGATCGGGCCCTAAGAAGAAGCGAAACGACCGCGTTTGCCGCCCAATATGGGGTGGAAGTTACGGGTCCCTATGACTGCAACGGGTTTGCCTCCTACCGCTACGTTAAGTCGGCCTGTCAATGGCAGTACGGAAACAAGAATTGTGCGCCAGGTCAATCGAACGTACGAACGTCGAGAGACACCGAAAAATCATGTGAAACCTTGTGACACGTTTCTCTCTCTCTCTCTCTCTCTCTCTCGCCCTCGGCACGATAATAATCGTCGATCTCAGCGTCTCGTGACAGAGGATGTCGCTGATTATTCCTCAGACGAGTGGAGGTACAACGACACCGAGAGCTCAGAGCCCTCTCCCCCCCCCTCCCCCGTTCCGTCCTCCCTCTTCTGCTTGTAACAATCGAGTCTCGTTCATCGTAAATTCAATCGGAATACAATGTTCAACTAGCAACGTGGTTATCTATCGTTTAAATATTCGCTGCTAAACTCTCCTCCTGTTAACAGAGACGTTCGCGTTCGTGATTTGCGCGAATCGATAAGAGTACTCACTACGTTCAGAAAAGACGACCGATCGAAGCTCAGGGAATGCCGTGCGAGTCGCGGCTCATGCCCCCCCCCCCTCTCTCTCTCTCTCTCTCTCTCGCAGTTACTAGTAATTTATTCTGAAATATTAGGTATCACATTTTTTAGCGTCGATTCCGCAGCCGAGAGGATCTCTCTCATCCCTTTTTAACGCACATATATATGTATATAATATACCTCCGTTTTCAACGCATTTCCAATCCGCTGCAGCGCGTGACGTATTTTTTTTACTCTTATATTTTCTCTCTTCTTTTTTTACCGACGTCGTGTCAGAGATCGTCGTGTATCGTACTTTGTCAGCCGGATCTACATGTATCTAGATTATACACTTTGTGTACCGTAATATATAATCTATGCATAGAATATTAGTAGACGAATACGTCCGACTACGCAAAATCTACATATAAACTCTTTAGACACAACATTTCTCGCGACAAATATCGAGATCCCGTGAATGTTTCGGCCATGCTCACGCGCGTACACACACACACGCACACACACACACACACACACACACTGCGGTATTTGTATGGTCGCAATCGGTTTCCTCTTTCACTGGACGCCACGTTCGTTCCCAAGTGTCAAAACAATGTCCACCAAAGCGCTCATCATCAGACGCAACATTCGTGTCAGCTTTGTCTCACGCGGGTCTCAATATGATTGTCATCCAGCGTAAGATGCTAATATTCGGTTCTGCTAAAGACATCGTCCCTAAGCGGTACACGCGCGCGTATAATCGAACATTTTGACGCTGGCTGCGATGTGTTCGTCCGCGAGAAAGATGGAATTTCGCGAGATCCACTCGTCGAAGCCCGCCGATGACGAGTGCGCGAGCGAGAGAGAAAAGAATCCCTCAAGTGTGTGAGGAAAGTCAATTCCACGCGGAGGAGAAAGATCGGTTGAATTATAACATAGCATTTCTAGCTTCCAAGGAGCGAATTTCGTTTGTCAGAACTAGAAATTCCGTTTCCTTCTCAGCCGAGACGCGTTTAGTTCTGTCATGAGTAATCTCAAATAGGGAGATAGATTCTGGCCGAGTTCGACGGCGTCAACGTCTTGATTGAAGGCGACAGAATCTGTCGGTTGGTTCTTAAGAACCGAATTCGGTCTTTAAGAGATCAGAAATTCCGTCTCCTTCAACCGAAACGCGTCTAGTTGCATCATCGACACGTTCATTCAAGCCAAGATCTTTTTCCTCCGCGTGAGCGAGTGAGCAGATGCGCTGGTCAACATTAGCTTGCTGCCGATTGTACGTATCGGACTACGTATCCAGCCGCGAGATATTCAATGTGTCCGGTGACTTGGAATCTCGAGGAAGCAAATTGAAACCATCTTTCTCTCTCTCTCTCTCTCTCTCTCTCTCTCTCTCTCTCTCTCTCTCTCTCTCTCTCTCTCTCTCTCTCTCTCTCTCTTGGTGGCTGTTCTCGAACGAAACAACGGAACGTATTGATCACTCGTGCTCGCGTCGCGCATGACGAACAAGTCGGTTGGAATCTATCGCGAGTCTATTGCAAGGTAACTCGACCGACCTGAAGGAATCAAGTCACCGGAAGACGCGAGGTGCCGCTGCATCGACAGGGATAACTCTGTGCCGCGGTAAGGGGAAAGCCTGAGAAGCCTTCGGTATAACTAGAAAATTGTCAACAAGCTGTGAGACTTTCGCGTCATGATGCAACTCGAATTTATCGCGCTGATTAAGTCGCCGAGCGGAATGAGAGAGTGCGAATGAGACCGGTTTGCATTCAACTGTTCCGCTGAGCGGTTCGATCCTCTTAAAAACTACCCCTACTGGCGCAGAGCTACTCTTACAGCTTCCTCCTACGTAGCGTGTCCCAATGTCTCCCTCCTAAGAGACTCGAGGAACAAAGAGAGAACCTCCGAACTGCAGACGGTTCACTTGGTGACGGCGCTCATCTGGCGACGTCTGACGACGTTCTCTATCCGGTCGCTGGATCACAGTCCGTGGACGACGACAGCACCACGGGGAGAATAGAGCTTCCGAGGAGAGAAGAATGAAGCGAACTTTTCTTCTCGTCGCGCTACATACACACACACACACACACGCACACACACATACACACACATACACACATATACGCGCATGCATGCACACACGCACGCAGAGACACACACGACACGGCGCTTCTCTTCCATTTCATGTACGTGGCACGCCGACGGTTGATCAGTTTTTTCGAGCTTTCGGCCTTCCTGCCTCCCACGCACGCGCTTCTGGTATATTTCTACTCGAGAATCGACTAACACTTTGTAGTATGGCATTACAAAAAAATGTACACACAGTCGTAACGATGCTCTTAAATCGAGTACGCTAATAATACTATCGAGTGTCATGCAATATCGCTTGTATAACATCTTGTGTGTACGACCGTTGATTAAATTCGTCCCCCGTTCTCTTGATTTTTACGCTAGACTCCGTAGTCACCTCTCTCCGCGCGAAACTACGTAACTACGTTAAGTTCGTACGCGCACGTACCTGTGGCATTTCGACGTCAAACGCGATTCTCAGCTCAATTCGTGTAATTCTCGTGTATGGAACAGCGCCTTGCACACCATATTTAGTCATGCGTCGTCGATGGAGTACTCGCCCGATCGGGCCCTAAGAAGAAGCGAAACGACCGCGTTTGCCGCCCAATATGGGGTGGAAGTTACGGGTCCCTATGACTGCAACGGGTTTGCCTCCTACCGCTACGTTAAGTCGGCCTGTCAATGGCAGTACGGAAACAAGAATTGTGCGCCAGGTCAATCGAACGTACGAACGTCGAGAGACACCGAAAAATCATGTGAAACCTTGTGACACGTTTCTCTCTCTCTCTCTCTCTCTCTCTCGCCCTCGGCACGATAATAATCGTCGATCTCAGGTCTCGTGACAGAGGATGTCGCTGATTATTCCTCAGACGAGTGGAGGTACAACGACACCGAGAGCTCAGAGCCCTCTCCCCCCCCTCCCCCGTTCCGTCCTCCCTCTTCTGCTTGTAACAATCGAGTCTCGTTCATCGTAAATTCAATCGGAATACAATGTTCAACTAGCAACGTGGTTATCTATCGTTTAAATATTCGCTGCTCCTCTCCTCCTGTTAACAGAGACGTTCGCGTTCGTGATTTGCGCGAATCGATAAGAGTACTCACTACGTTCAGAAAAGACGACCGATCGAAGCTCAGGGAATGCCGTGCGAGTCGCGGCTCATGCCCCCCCCTCTCTCTCTCTCTCTCTCTCTCTCGCAGTTACTAGTAATTTATTCTGAAATATTAGGTATCACATTTTTTAGCGTCGATTCCGCAGCCGAGAGGATCTCTCTCATCCCTTTTTAACGCACATATATATGTATATAATATACCTCCGTTTTCAACGCATTTCCAATCCGCTGCAGCGCGTGACGTATTTTTTTTTACTCTTATATTTCTCTCTCTTCTTTTTTACCGACGTCGTGTCAGAGATCGTCGTGTATCGTACTTTGTCAGCCGGATCTACATGTATCTAGATTTATCACTTTGTGTACCGTAATATATAATCTATGCATAGAATATTAGTAGACGAATACGTCCGACTACGCAAAATCTACATATAAACTCTTTAGACACAACATTTTCTCGCGACAAATATCGAGATCCCGTGAATGTTTCGGCCATGCTCACGCGCGTACACACACACACGCACACACACACACACACACACACACACTGCGGTATTTGTATGGTCGCAATCGGTTTCCTCTTTCACTGGACGCCACGTTCGTTCCCAAGTGTCAAAACAATGTCACCAAAGCGCTCATCATCAGACGCAACATTCGTGTCAGCTTTGTCTCACGCGGGTCTCAATATGATTGTCATCCAGCGTAAGATGCTAATATTCGGTTCTGCTAAAGACATCGTCCCTAAGCGGTACACGCGCGCGTATAATCGAACATTTTGACGCTGGCTGCGATGTGTCGTCCGCGAGAAAGATGGAATTTCGCGAGATCCACTCGTCGAAGCCCGCCGATGACGAGTGCGCGAGCGAGAGAGAAAAGAATCCCTCAAGTGTGTGAGGAAAGTCAATTCCACGCGGAGGAGAAAAGATCGGTTGAATTATAACATAGCATTTCTAGCTTCCAAGGAGCGAATTTCGTTTGTCAGAACTAGAAATTCCGTTTCCTTCTCAGCCGAGACGCGTTTAGTTCTGTCATGAGTAATCTCAAATAGGGAGATAGATTCTGGCCGAGTTCGACGGCGTCAACGTCTTGATTGAAGGCGACAGAATCTGTCGGTTGGTTCTTAAGAACCGAATTCGGTCTTTAAGAGATCAGAAATTCCGTCTCCTTCAACGAAACGCGTCTAGTTGCATCATCGACACGTTCATTCAAGCCAAGATCTTTTTCCTCCGCGTGAGCGAGTGAGCAGATGCGCTGGTCAACATTAGCTTGCTGCCGATTGTACGTATCGGACTACGTATCCAGCGCGAGATATTCAATGTGTCCGGTGACTTGGAATCTCGAGGAAGCAAATTGAAACCATCTTTCCCTCTCTCTCTCTCTCTCTCTCTCTCTCTCTCTCTCTCTCTCTCTCTCTCTCTCTCTCTCTCTCTCTCTCTCTCTCCTTGGTGGCTGTTCTCGAACGAAACAACGGAACGTATTGATCACTCGTGCTCGCGTCGCGCATGACGAACAAGTCGGTTGGAATCTATCGCGAGTCTATTGCAAGGTAACTCGACCGACCTGAAGGAATCAAGTCACCGGAAGACGCGAGTGCCGCTGCATCGACAGGGATAACTCTGTGCCGCGGTAAGGGGAAAGCCTGAGAAGCCTTCGGTATAACTAGAAAATTGTCAACAAGCTGTGAGACTTTCGCGTCATGATGCAACTCGAAACGCGCTGATTAAGTCGCCGAGCGGAATGAGAGAGTGCGAATGAGACCGGTTTGCATTCAACTGTTCCGCTGAGCGGTTCGATCCTCTTAAAAACTACCCCTACTGGCGC